>NC_051157.2:221167190-221243744 GCF_013339745.2 Dermacentor silvarum
GGGATGTTATTCAGAAGCGTGTCTGGTTGACTAACAATTACTAAATGCTGTGGTGTCACCACAGCGTCACCATTTTAATTGAAACAAAAATTAATTATGTTTTCAAGAAATTCTTAGAACACTTAAATAAAATTGTAGCAAAAAATGTCACAGTTTCGCCCTAAGGGCGAAGCAATGAATGCGATAGCAACACAGCAATGTCATACGAAGTAAGGTGAGCGGCTTTGGTAGCAATATGAATTGTAGTAAACATGAGCTGATTAAGTAAGCAGGTGTGCTGCGGCGTAAGTAGACCGACATGAAGAGAGACTCGATGACCACGAGAAGGCGCGTGCGAGACGGTGGTGTTGATGAGGAGCGCTCCCCGTGGGCAGCGCGTGCGAAGGGACACACCTGTAGCGCTGCACTGCCGATCCGGGCAGCATTGCGTGTGTAGCGTGCGTTGGAAAATGTGGCCCGACTATTACGAACTGAATGAACAAGCGTGGTGTGAGCGCGCACAAACACGAAGAGATCACACTGAATGACAGCAGACAACGACTGTCAAAACGCTGGCAGCAAGCATACGCCGCAGCGGGCGAAGGTACGTGCGGTCTATCGCTTCAACGGAAACTGAGCGGCGAATGCACTTAAAGGTCAGAGCCAGTGTGGAGATAAGAGACGGTGCGAGCGAGCGACGAGCGCGGTTGTTGGCAGAGAAGTGCGCCCCCCCCCCCCCTTGCTCCCTCCGGCGCTGGCTTCCTGCTTCCTTGCTTGCGCGTGGGAGATTGAGTGCGTTCGCTCTCCGTGATAGCGCGCGTCTCCGCACGCTTCCTCTCGGGCATACGGCGCGCGGCGAAGATTTTATCTATAGGGAACCTCACGGCGACGACGACGGCGACGACGACGCTGACGGCAGAAATCCGGTTCAAGTGTCCATATAATTGCTATCGCAATAATAAATTCTGAGAAGTTCATTTACAACTTTTTTGTGTGTTAAGGCATAGGGCAACTCACTACTGGTTTGCAGTATTTTTCTTCGTTATATTTTCAAGCGAGTTGAATATTCTGCCATAGGTTATTGCACAATTAGCCCAACTAAATAAAATGAGACTTTCAAGTTTCCATGGTTCTTAGACAAATACTTTGAGTCTTCGCGGGTGCTGCAAGATTTCTCAAAATTGGCAAAGGGGATGTGAAAAACAAAACAGAACATTTTATTGCCTCAGTAAATTTTTATTTGTGATTTTATTTCCACTCGGTAAGTGGCTCGACCCTCGTGTTCGCCGCCTTATATATGTTTTTGTAAGCACTAGGTGCGTTGTCTGCGACTTTACGTGAATAACAATTAAGCAGGTCATGTTTCAATCTGACCGAGAAAAAAACTGTGTATTCTGGTATTCCTGAAAGCCAGTAGACCAGCGTATTTAAATATACATTCGCGCGAAAATTATTGGCTCGAGTTCCATCACTGTACATCTGAATGATTATACGAGATTTAAGAGAGATGAAATAGCTGGCCGCGGCGTGTACGGGAGTGTTCACGTATGCCTTCGCTTTAATACGCTGCTGCACACTTTAAAGCACGAACGTGAGGATCAACCGATGTGCTTTTCTATAACTTCATCCCTAAATGTATGCAGGAGTTCTGTCACTCCCGGTGTTTGTTGCCTGCCTGATCCCTCCCTATTTTCCTAACTGTCCATTGTATGGTTTGTTTTCGTACCAAATATCCACATAATATTCTGTGCGTGTTCGGCTAGCATTGAAATGTTTATTTCTCTAACGTGTAATATATAATGTAACCATCAAGAAGGAATGCAGGGCAAAAACCTGCTTTGATGCAGCTCGAAGACCGCCTGGCGGCCGTTGATCACATGACAGTATCTTCATAGTAATCGAGAACTCGACCTAGCTTCGTATATGCAAAAGGGCTAATGGGTCGAACAGAACCGGGCCGGCCAACGCATGGTACTTTCGGGCTCGGGCAAGGCCCGGACCTGAAAAACCGGCCCGTGAGAAAATATCAGATAGACAGATAGTCTTGTAACAAGCCCGCACATAATAAACAGACAAAGTACTCTTCATGTCGCCATTACTAACTTCTTTATTCTCCCCTGACCCCCGGCCCCTTTACTACAAATTCTGTCTTTCTTCTTCTTCAACTGCTTGAGCACGCTTCACTCTCCCCGCCATTGTTTTCATCCCTCCTGGGATGGTATTTAAAAACGTTTGCTATAGAGGCTGATTCCACGGTACCATTGGGGCCTACATACCAGACAGTCTTTAAGATTCCCTGTTGGCTTGCTGTTTTGACAACAGAGAATGGTCCTCTGTGATTTGAGAATGAGTTCGACAGCCCTTTTCTTACTAGCACCAAGTCTCCAACCTCTATTCTTGATATGGTTGTGTTTTGTTTTTGTCAAAGTTCCTTTTCATTCTTTCACGTTACTTAACTTCGCTCTCTTCATTTCTTCTCTCTTCTGTCAGTTGCAGCTCTGCTTGAATTCCTAGAGACGTGTCGGCTGGTAGATAGGTTGGGTTCCCGGTAGCAGCAAAGAGCGGTGTGCATCCCAGAGCTGTTGTATAGGATCGGTTATGATGAGCTACCGCCGCTTCAAGGCAGCACTTCCATCCACCTGGGAAGTCTGGATACATATTTATGTACTGTTTGATGTCCCGAATAGCTCGCTCAGCTAACCCATTAGCTGCTGGGTGATACGGTGCTGTGAACCTGAGCGTAACTCAACGTTGCTCGGCCCATTCCTTAAGGTGATCGCTCCGAAAGGCGGGTCCGTTGTCTGACACTACTACTTTAACGTTGTCAAACATCTTTCGGCTTAGAAAGGAAATCACGCTGTTGGCGTCCTCCTTCCCCGATTTTGCTGCCACCATCCTGGTGCACTCATCCACACACAACAGGAATGCTTGCGTTTTCTTCACGCCTTCAGATTTTTTTCGGAGTTCAGCGAAGTCCATGTGAATAACTTCAAATGGTACGCTTGAGTGCGTCGGTAATGTCATCTGTTGGGTTGGTTGCTTGAACTTTACTTTATTCACCTGGCATTTGTGGCATGATTGCACGTATCTTTCTGTGTCTTCCTTCATGCGGGGCCATGTGAACCTTCTCCTCAGTTTCATGTAGGTCCGCCAAAAGCCATCATGACCACCTGAATGGGGACTATTGTGGTAAAGGTCCAGAATTTTCGGAACCAGTGTAGGAGGCACTGCTATTTTGCCTGTCTGGGTCAGTTGAAAAAGTTCAGTTCCTTCCCAAATTTTGGCGGTACCTATTGCTTCGTGTTGCACATCAAGAACTGTTACCCCCAATCTAGACATTGCGTCCGCATCTTTCATAGAAGCTCCGGGACGGTGATTCACTTCAACGTCGAACTGTTGAAGCTCGCTGACCCACCGTGCGACTTTTCCTTTTGGCTCCGCCATTTTCAAGAGGTGGGTAAGTGCCTCATGATCTGTGTACAACTTGAATCTGGTACCTTCCAGGTAGGAACGGAAGTACCGAATTGCCTTTAAAACGGCTAGAGCTTCCTTCTCTGTCGTCATGTAGTTCACCTCCGCTTTGTTAAATGTGTAGCTAGGGTAGCCAATTACGCTTAGTTGGCGATTGTTCGGCTGACTTGTGTCTCGCTGGTATAGTATCGCACCCGTTCCGTAATGCGAGGCATCTGTATTAAGCTCAAATGGTAGAGCAAAGTCCGGCAGTCTGAGGACTGGATCAGACGAGATAACTCGTACTAGCTCTTGGTAGGCCACCTCACAGTCACCCGTCCAACAGAATTGTACGTCTTTTTGTGTTAGTCTAGTCAGACATCTAGTTTTGAGAGCATAATCTTGGATAAATGCTCTAAAATGTCCTGCCAACCCCCAAAATGTCGCAGTTTCCCCGATAGCGAAGCATCAAGTGCGATAGCAAATTGGTAGAGAGCTATTCGGAGTAGGGATAGTAGAGTAGTTTTATCAGCCGCATAAAGTTGGACACATTCGCTTTCTAACTGAATTGACAAGCGTGGTGTCATCGCGCACAAGCAAACATGATTAGATCACACTGAATGACCGTAGACGACTGTCAAAACGCTGGCAGCAAGCGCAGCCGCTGCAGCCAGCGGGCGAACAAGCGTGCGGTCTATCGCTTCAACGGAAACTGAGCGGCATTTACAAAGGTCAGAGCCGTGTGGAGACAAGACACGGTGCGGGCGACGGCCACCACAGCCAGTGCAAGCGTATTTGTTGGCACAGTAGAAGCTGCTCCCCCCCTCCCTCCCGCGCTGATTCCCCCCTTTTATTTTTTTGCTTGCGCGTGGGAGATTGCGTTGCCAGTTCCCCTTGCACTGAGTTGCAAGATAAGCATTTGGTGCCGTAGCACAGCGTCTCCCCGCCTCCCTCCCCCCCATACCCCCCCCCCGGCCTTTCGCGCGACATTCGGGTTTGCTTTCCGCCGTGCGTTGGCTCTCCGTGATAGCGCGCGTCCCCTGCGAGCTTTTACTCGCGCATACGGCGCACGACGACGATTTTATCGCCCTTGGAATCTATACGGAACCTCACGGCGACGGCGACGACGACGCCGACGGCAGAAATCCCGTTGAAGTGTCCATATAATTGCTATCGCAATAAAACACGCGTAATGAGTGAACGTCAAAAGGCTTCACAAGTTTTGCAATGCGTGCCACCGATTCTTCTTTTATGTTTTTTGTAGTGCCATCCAGAACTCTGCCCAAGAAAGTCACCTTGTTCTTGAAAAATTCACTCTTCTTAAAATTGACCTTTAGGTTGGCTTCTGACAAAGCGGTGAGGACATGTGCCAGGTGTTGTTCATGGAGACGCTCGCTTTTGGAATACACAATAATATCATCAACGTAGACATTGCAGAAGCGGCCAATGAACGGATCCAGAACCATATTCATCATTTTCTGAAACCATCTGGGCGAGTTCTTCCATCCGAAGGGGAGGCGGTTGTATTCGTAGATGTCAAACGGAGTTATGAACGCCGTATACTGCATTGTATCCTCTTGAAGTGGTACTTGCCAAAAACCTTTACAATGTCTATCCTAGAAAACCAAGTACATCCACCTGTGTCATCAATAATTCTATCTATTCTTGGCATAGGGAATGGAATTAGATGTATCTGTTTGTTAATTGCTCTGTAGTCAGTGCAGAGTCGGAGGGTTCCATCTTCCTTGGGTGCTATGGTTATCGGCGATGCATATGGTGATACGGACGGACGGATAATACCTGCGTCCAACATCTTCGCAAGCTCTTCTTTCAGCCACGCCTTCTTTTCTCTGGTGAGGTTGTAAGGTTTCCTCCGTACTACACTTTCCTCATGTAATTTAAACGGGACCTCAAACTTCGTAGCACCTGGAGGATAGCCTCCACAGCAGTATAATTCAGGATAGATTAGAGGTATGTCATCTCCTATCTTCAAAATTTGAATTTCATTTTCTTTTCTAACAGGTTACGGCTCCTGCTCATATTGGCTCACAGACACAGTGTCATCCCAGTGTATGTTCAGCTTGAGCAACTTCATGTCCGGACGGGAGAGTAGAAAGTCATACTCAATGCCTTCTATAACCAGTGCCAGTATTTCTGCAGTTTGTGATTGGTACTTAAGCTTTAGGCGCATCCATTCGCAGTGTTCCTTCTCACGCCCGTCGTAGCCTCGTACAACCACTGTTTTTCCTGTGAATATCTTCTCAGTTTTAGCTCTGCTTCCTTTTATAATTGAAACCGAAGCTCCACTGTCTACAAGACCTCGCATTGTCTCACCGTCCACTTCGAGTTGTATATGCAATAAACTTGATGACACAAGTTGAACTGTCTCACTTGCTGTAGAGACATCTTTAGAATTCCCCTCGGCTTCTTCTTGCTCTTCATTGTTTAACTCTGTGGGTTTCTGTACGGGAGTTATAGGTCTTGCGGTGCTCGCGCCAAAGTTAGACCCTGACACCGTCCAACACCAACGAACACTTCTCATCCAAGTGATTGACGCTTGGCGTCCCTGAAAAGTCTTGTCTAGCCTTGTTGCTTCGCTCAGTCCAGCTATGCGGAAATAGTTTTAGCAGTTCCAAGAGCGCGTCGAGCGTTTTCGGGCCTTGTGTTAGAACCTGTCGTTGCAAATCTCTAGGTAAACCATGGATGATAAGGGCAAGAAGTGATGACAGCGACAGTTCAGGTTCAGCGAGGCGAAGAAGTCGCTGTTTCTCCAGAAAATACTCGAGTGGCGTGCTGGACTTGAAACGGTAGAATAGTGCTTCATGATACCGCTCAACCGGATTCTTACTGAAAGTCAGAAGGAAACTCTCCTTCCATTTAAACCAAGGTTCAGGCTCTCGTTGCGAAAGTCGCCACTCGTGCCACTTTCTTGCTATCCGGCTAAGGAATTGTCGCATGTTGATCACTAGGTCTTCATCAGACAGCCATCCATTGTTCTTCGTAGCTCATTCATAGTACGTTATCCACTTCTGGACTTTCGGATGAGCCGTCGAACGTTTCACGACGTACTATTTGTGATGTATGGTTCGCCCGTTTGGTTAAAGTAGAAGCCAGAGTCACAATAATGGAGCTTTGCTGCGAAATTTGCTGTTGTTGAATTGATATGGCTCGAAGAACTGTCGCTAGCTCGTCAGATGAAGTATGCCGGAGCATGAAAGTTCTTTCTATCGGTGTCAACACCAGCTTGTTGAACAGACGCAGCGGAATATTTACTTTCACTGAATGTTGCTCCAAAAGTTCCTCTGAAGACACTGAGGCTTCATCCAGAACTAGATTCAGAAGCTCACCTGTAGTGACGTGTTCGGGAAGGTCAGTGGCGGCTTCGTCCTCGACTTGATATTTCTTGAATACCACAGAGTTGCTGCAGTTCTCCACAAAGAAAGTCACCCACATATTGGTTCTTGTTGTCGGCTGCGCCAAATTATGTAACAAGCCCGCACATAATAAACAGACAAAGTACTCTTCATGTCGCCAATAATAACTTCTTCTTTATTCTCCCCTGACCCCCGGCCCCTTTACTACAAATTCTGTCTTTCTTCTTCAACTGCTTGAGCACGCTTCAAGTCTACTTCAGATAATCTGATGAGCAGATGCTCATATGATTAAGCAAGGTTGAATAAAACAACTTAAGCCGTAACCTTCTTCCCTGTTCAAGCCAAAAGGATCCAGTCAAGTTCTTTTCCCCTCTTACACTTAGAATGCGGTTGTATCTCCCCAGGACAAACGGTTTCGCGACGGAATGGATTTTTTCTAGTGCATTATTATGCAAAAAATTAAACTCTTGGGCTTTACGTGCCAAAACTACGATCTGATAATGAGGCACGCCGTAGTGGAGGACTCCGGAATAATTTAGACCACCTGGGGTTCTTTAACGTTCACCCAATGCTGCACTGATATATGAAGGTATGGCAGCGGCATGGCGAACGGTTCTTACAAGCACGTATGCTTCTTTTTGCAGATTGCCGCAAGTATCGCTGGCCCCTATCTTCTGAACAACGTCCCCTCTTTGATTTTCCTTCGCAACGACTGTGCGTTTGGTAGCCCTCCCTTCAGCAAAGCTCTCTACCTGGCAGGTGGCAACGCGTCCGCATTTTCGACCGACCCTGACTGTGCTTCACTCGACTGCGCGTAGCACTGCACCGGAACGACATCGACATGGACACGGAACGATATAAAGCCGACACCCCGGCCAATCCTCTTCAGTGGGTCTGGAAGCGGCATGGCAAGCGGTTCTTACAAGCACGTCTGCTTCTTTTTGCAGATTGCCGCAAGTATCGCTGGCCCCTGTCTTCTGAACAACGTCCCCTCTTCGATTTTCCTTCGCAACGACTGTGCGTTTGGTAGCCCTCCCTTCAGCAAAGCTCTCTACCTGGCAGGTGGCAATGCGTCCGCATTTTCGACCGACCCTGACTGTGCTTCACTCGACTGCGCAAGGTACTGCACCGGAACGACATCGACATGGACACGGAACGATATAAAGCCGACACTCCGGCCAATCCTCTTCAGTGGGTGTGGAAGCGGCGTGGCAAACGGTTCTTACAAGCACGTCTGCTTCTTTTTGCAGATTGCCGCAAGTATCGCTGGCCCCTGTCTTCTGAACAACGTCCCCTCTTCGATTTTCCTTCGCAATGACTGTGCGTTTGGTAGCCCTCCCTTCAGCAAAGCTCTCTACCTGGCAGGTGGCAATGCGTCCGCATTTTCGACCGACCCTGACGGTGCTTCACTCGACTGCGCATGGTACTGCACCGGAACGACATCGACATGGACACGGAACGATATAAAGCCGACACCCCGGCCAATCCTCTTCAGTGGGTCTGGAAGCGGCATTGCAAACGGTTATGCCAAGCACGTCTGCTTCTTTTTGCAGGTAGGCTCAAGATATCCTTCTAAATGTTATAGGAGCGATGACCGTTTTCTGTTGCTGCTGCCAGACCCTCGGCACTTTGTGTGTATTTTTTTCTGCTTCCTGCATTCATTGAGAATTTTGTTGCAACTTTCTGGAGATGTCGAGACTAATCCAGGCCCTGATAAAAATATTGAAAGTACGCTCACGGATCTACTAGTAGGACAGACGCAAATCAGCGAGGAGCTCTCTACGGTAAATTCAAGATTGACTTCTTTGGAACAACGTTTAACGAACATTGAAACGCTGGCTTCAACTGCAAATGATGCCCTTCAGAGGGTTCATGATCTCGAGGAAACGGTTGCGAACCTCAAAGATATCATTCACAAGCTTGATCGCAAATATGATGATCTTGAAAATAGATCCCGCAGGAATAACTTGATCATTTACGGTTTGAAAGAACGATCAGATGAAACTTCTGAGGCACTGTTAACTTCTGTAACGGACCTGCTGTCTTCTAAGCTTGGTGTCCAATGTGGGTCCATTCAGCGCTGCCACAGACTTGGCACACGAAGTAATGAAAAGAAGCGGCCTGTAATCTTCAAGTTGATGGACTTCGGAGCTAAGCTTGAAATACTTAGAAATGCCAGAAAACTGAAAGGATCTAATATATACATTAACGAAGACTTTCTGCACGTGTACGGCAAATCCGCAAGGATTTGTGGGATCACTCGGTTGGTATTCGCAAGCAAGCAGGCAAATCAAGATTACACTACGATTGCCTGATAGTCGACAGCATTCGCTACACGTGGGACAACGTTCGCAAAACAATCGTTCAGGCTCCTCATGTCACCGCTTCTAGGCGCACAGAGTGACTTGATAATGAACAGAAACTTACACTTTTGAACATAAATGCTCGAAGTTTGCTTAACAAGGTTGAAGATTTCAATTGTTTAGCAGAATATCACAATCCGCCAGCAATATGCGTAACTGAAACATGGCCAAGCAACTCCATATCGGATTCTCAAATTTTGCCTCCAGCTTATTCGGTCGTCAGAAACGACAGGCAACTTGGTAAAGGTGGGGGCCTAGCTCTTTTTATTAAAAAAGGCATTGAATTTTTAGTACTCCTAGAACTTCCGGATGCTGAGTCTGTTTGGTGCCGCATAAAGGTTTCTGGTATTGTGACAGTAGTGGGCGCTGTTTATCGACCGCCTGGTTCTGAAAATGTATTTTCCCATATTACAGAATACATAGCCAAAAACAGACTTCATAATTATAAAATGATCATCACAGGTGATTTCTATACTCCCTGTATTGATTGGGCCTTATTAACCTCAACAGGTCGTGAAAAGGCAGTTTGTGACTCCTTGATTAATATGGCCATTTCATTTGATTTAACACAAGTGGTTGAACGTCCAACCAGAGTAAACTCTGTTCTTGACCTTGTTTTTATTAATCAACTGCTACAGTACGGTTTTGAGTGTGACATAGTTGATGGTTTATCCGATCACAAGGGTGTTTTGGTACAAATTAACGTGGTCTGAGAACCTTGTAACCCGAAATTCAACGTTGTTACCGACTTCGCCCATGCTAATGATCGTGATATTGTTCAACTGTTAGAATCTTCCTTTGGTGATTTCGAGGCAAGCAGTGAAACCTACAATGTTGATGCTTTGTTAGAACAGTTTTGTAGTATAGTGCGTACCTGTGTGCAGCAGTTCGTGCCACAAAAGTGTGTAAAACATAACCCGAAGCATCCATGGTACACACGTGACATAATCCAGCTCATACGACGCATTAAACACATGCGCAAGCGTAATCGCCCACGCAGCGAAAGTCACGATGCACTCCTTTTCCCGCTCAAGTCTGAACTAAAGACAAAGATGATAGAAGCTAAAAACTTTTACTTTAACACGACATTAACAAAGTTCATAAAAGAAAACCCATCGAAATTTTGGAAAACAATACTTCCCTCTTCTCATGACTCTGTAGCAATTATTATCAACGATCAGATTTGCACTGATCCTATCACCATCTCTGAAGGCTTTATTAACTACTTTCATTCTGTCTTTCATCAAGATGATGGTTCCTACCCTCACTTCGTTCATAGTTCTCTACGTGAATTGCCCAGTCTCGAAGTAACTTACGCAGGCGTTCATAATCTGTTGCTGAAAATTGACGCAACTAAGAGCGCGGGACCTGACGCCATACCTAATATGTTCTTAAAGGGGTACTCTGAATGGAATGCCCGGTATCTTACAGTAATTTTCAACAAATCGCTGGACACGTCAACCATTCCCCGAGCTTGAAAAATTGCTAGTGTCATCCCAGTGTTTAAATCTGGCGATAAACAACTAATAGCTAACAACAGACCGATATCCCTTATTTACACTTGCTGCGAAAATCTCGAGCACATTATTCATAAACACATGGTTCAGTACCTAACCTGTCACAATCTGCTTTCTGAAAACCAGCACAGCTTTCGAACCGGTTTTTCTACTGTCACGCAGCTCATTCAATTTAAGCACGACATAGCTTCTGCACTCAACAATCGCGATCAAATGGATGCAATTTTTATTGACTATTCGAAGGCTTTTGACCTAGTCTGCCACAAAAAGCTTCTGTGTAAACTGCGTGCAATATTCTATGGGTCTAAATTACTAGACTGGATTACTGACTACTTACAATTAAGAACTCAATTCGTCACTTTTAATCGCGCACAGTCATCATCAGTCACAGTCACGTCAGGTGTGCCTCAGGGTTCGGTGCTTGGACCTCTGTTATTTGTAATTTACTATAATGATGTAGTAAATGTTACTAGTAATACCGCCGTCAAGTTGCGTCTGTATGCTGATGACTGCGTCCTATACCGCAGTTACCAATGCTAATGATCAACAGGAATTAAACAATGTTTTTTCATTGTTCTGCGAATGGAGTAACACTTGGCAAATGAAAATTAATTTCACTAAAACAGTCAAAATGACCTTTGGTAACAAAAAGAAGCCGCTACATTTCTCTTACAATGCCAATGGTAGTTACTTGTCCCAGGTTAATTACTTCAAATACCTGGGTGTGATCTTTTCACATAACTGAAAATGGCATGCTCACATTAATCAAATCTCTGGAAAAGCACTTAGGAAACTCGGTTACCTTAAACGAACTTTAAAAAATGCAACAAAGGAATGTAAACTAACTGCCTACAAATCGCTAGTTCGCCCGATGCTGGAATACGCGTCAACTGTTTGGTCCCCTCACTGTGCTTGTGAGCTTGACCTTTTGGAATCAGTTCAGAAAAAAGCAATCAGATTCATCTATGGTCGTTATGATCGAAACTTTTCACCCTCATCACACGCTCGCATGTTATCATCGCAGACTTTGAAACATAGGCGCTCACCTGAAAGAATCATCTTGCTTCACAAGATTATTCACACGTCATCCGGTATTCAGGGTCCCTTCTCTTTTAAATCTCCTAGCGCACGCGCAACCCGTCATAGCCATGCACTAAACATTGTTCCTTTCAGGACACACATTGACTGTTTGAAATTTTCTTTTTTTCCGCACACAGTTGAAATATGGAACAACTGGGATGGTTCGCTATGCGCATTGCCTTTTGCAGAGTTCATTGACCAATTACCTAACCATATCGCCTGTTGGTCTGTTAGTATAATCTTAGTGTTTGTTGGTTTGTTTGTACTGAAATCTTGTACCCACTCCTGCTATGTCTCGAAATAGCCCTTATAAAAATGACTATTGAAATGTTGTTGGTATATTGTTGCGGAATTGTTGACACAATATACTTTCAATAATGTCTCAATAGTTATTGAATGTACACAACAATACCTCAACAATAAAGTTGTTGAGCACTTCGCAACAGTAAAGTCATTGACTAATTGTTGTTGACATATTGTTGAAAAATGTTGAGTACTATTGAGAATTGTTGAGCAATATTGACATTGAATATATGTCTGAAACACACACGCATAGACGTGTATGTGTTTTACACATATATATCGTTTTATTGTTCACTTAACCACCACTAAATATATATATATAGTGTCACATAACTTGAACCAAAGGCCTATCTCTCGAGTCGTAACTGGGCGAGCTTGTGGCAAGACGACGCTGCCGCAGGCGTTCCGCTTCGTTTGCCCTAAATTCAGGGTCGGCGGCTGTTCGCTGACGTTTCGCCTGGGCTTCGGAAGCCGTCACGCTAGAATCAACATGCTAGAGTCGGACGACAAGCTTAGCTTACTAGAATCGGACGACAAGCTTTTCTTACGTAAGATATGCCTTTGCTTACGTAAGATGCTTACTACGACAAGCTTTGCTTTCAGATATATATTCAATGTCAATATTGCTCAACAATTCTCAATAATACTCAATATTATTCAACAATATGTCAACAAGAATTAGTCAATGACTTTACTGTTGTGAAGCGCTCAACAACTTTATTGTTGAGGTATTGTTGTGTACGTTCAATAACTATTGAGGCATTATTGAAAGGATATTGTGTCAACAATTCCTCAACAATATGCCAACAACATATCAATACTCATTTTTATAAGAGACTCCATTTTCTCGACAGAGGAAGAGCTGTTGATTTTGTCTCTTTGGGTCCCACGTATGACAGGGGCAGTTCACAGAAGCGTTACAGGTCCCCATGCCCACAGGGGATATGTGACATTGAGCTTGGACCCTTTCTGCACTGCCTCCAGGATCGGCCCACATGAAAGGGGTGCCATTGATCTTGGACCCTTTCTGCACTGCCTCCAGGATCGGCCCACTTTATCTGCCCCTGTATCTATCTGCCTTTTGAACGTCACTATTGGAAATGACAAATAAAACTTCAGCGTAATAGAAGTTACAGCTTGTCAAGAAACATTGGGAAGAACTCGCAAGCAATATTTTCTTGTAATTTGTTTGGAGAGTAACTAGCATGTGTAGTAAAGGGTTTGTGCTAGAGACAGCATTTTTTCAAGTTTGACTGGTTGCTCGGATGATCTCGTTTTGTTCTCGCAACTTGTCATAGTGGTTTTTGATGTGTGGCAAAGCCAGTGTCAAGCAGACACCATTTACTATTTTGTTTGCTCATATGTTTTGTTTATATCAAGTACAATGTATTGCATGTACGGTACGTTATATTGCACTCTACGTCCAGACCACAGTTGTACTCGTGCCTACGGGTGACTAAATTTCATTTTCAACTTGCCGGCATGCTCTCGTTTTGAGTGCCCGGATAAGAGCTTTGGCTTTTGGCTCAAGGTCACTTGAAGATCGCCGACAACGGGAGCTAAAAGCATTTCATGCTTAAAAGAGTAGGCAACCTTAAACTTTGACTTAGGTGTTTCTTTTTGGCACTCGCATCCCGGCGTTGGTGTTCTGTGCTTTGGTAAGCAGTAATAATTGATTCCTGATGAATTATAATTATTCCAGACACTTCAGTAACTTCAGTAACTCAACTTGAACTAAGCTTATGCTTTGATATCATGTCTCTAAAGAAATCAATGGATTTTGCACTGTATTAATTTTTTTTCTTTTTTTCCTGATTTAGGTTTTTTAATCTCGTCTCAGCTAATTAGTTATAATTATCCCAGACACTTCAGCAAGTCAGCTTGCAACAAAACTTATGCTTTGATATCATATCTATAATGAAAGTCATGAATTCTGAACTGAACAATTTTTTAAATTTTTTTCTGATTTACTTGGATTGCGTCCCCGGTCGCCTCAGCTAATTAATTCTAATTATTCCACACACTTCAGTAACTCAACTTATAGCTAAACTTATGCTCTGATATCATATCTATAATGAAATTCGTGAATTTTGTACTGTACTATTTTTTCGATTTATTTTCACTTCCTGATCATCTCAGGAGGTGAACCGGAAGTACTGTCCAAAGAACAAATGGCACTCGACGCTCCTGCCACTAAAAACTCCCGATATAGCTTTCTATTGTTCAATGGCACTCGACGCATGTCTCTAAATGTCTAAATATCATGTCTCTAAAGAAATCAATGGATTTTGCACTGTATTAATTTTTTTTCTTTTTTTCCTGATTTAGGTTTTTTAATCTCGTCTCAGCTAATTAGTTATAATTATCCCAGACACTTCAGCAAGTCAGCTTGCAACAAAACTTATGCTTTGATATCATATCTGTAATTAAAGTCATGAATTCTGAACTGAACCATTTTTTAAAATTTTTTTTCTGATTTACTTGGATTGCGTCCCCGGTCGCCTCAGCTAATTAATTCTAATTATTCCACACACTTCAGTAACTCAACTTATAGCTAAACTTATGCTCTGATATCATATCTATAATGAAATTCATGAATTTTGTACTGTACTATTTTTTTCGATTTATTTTCACTTCCTGATCATCTCAGGAGGTGAACCGGAAGTACTGTCCAAAGAACAAATGGCACTCGACGCTCCTGCCACTAAAAACTCCCGATATAGCTTTCTATTGTTCAATACGTGCAACATAATTAAAAGTGATTTTTTTTCTTTTTCTTTTTTTCCGAGCGTGAAAGAAGCCCGCGAATACACGCAAAATTGCCGCAAAACTAGCCGCTCGAGGCACTATGCGTGTATCCGCGGGCTTCTTTCACGCTCGGAAAACACTTTTATGTACCACGTATTGGGCAAAAGAAAGCTGTATCGGAAGTTTTTCCTGTCGCTCTATAATTTTCTATAATATCCGAGAAGCTAATTATTTACTATGAATCGAATAATAATTATTATTTATAATGATTATCTAATTATTTATCTAATGCAAAAAATTGTGTATCTGTAAGCGACGGCAAACAACATTACCTTGGTTCTGTCCAGCTACGTGGCATTTGCATATATTTAAGTGTCGGTGAAAGAAAGTTGGCACACCCTCTATATGTACTGGGTGTTCAAAATTACAGGCTTTACGAAAATTTTTAAAAATCACTTGTAGCAGGTACCATAATTCTTATCGCTTAGCTTGGTTATTCGAAGAAACGGACATTAGTAACACAAGAAATCGAAACTAATATTCTAATAGCTAACAAAAAATGACTAATGAACTTCTTAGTTAATTATTTTACGACACATATTGCAATATATGAATTGTAGCCGGTGAGTTTGCAAGACGCATCCACCTAACATGAATTTCCAGGATAACACCAGTTTCGAGATATTATTGCCCAAAGTGTGGGACGAAATACATGGGCGTTTTAGTTACTTTTGTGCTTTAATGTATAAAACAGCATTTTGGTAACAAAGTAAGAGTAACAACAGTACATTTTTACGGCGAGTTTGATGGCGCATATCTCCAAATTGGTGTCATTCTGGAAATTCATTCCAAGTGGATACGCCCGACAAGCTCACCGGCTCAAATTCGTAAATCGCAATATGTGTCGTAAAGTAATAAAATAAGAAGTTATTTAGGGATTTCTTGTTAATTAGTTGAATCGATGTATCGATTGCACGTGCTACTAATGTCCGCCTCATCGCTTAACCCAGCTCAATGATAAGAATTATGCTACCTGCCACACGCGATTTCTAAAAATTCCGTAAGACTTCAAAATGACCACCCTGTATATATATATATATATATATATATATATATATATATATATATATACAAAATTGGAGCACAAGACAAACGTCGCAACAAGGAGTGACCAATGACCGATGATTGGGCACCTCTTGGATTCTCATCGGCTTCTATTGTAAGTGGCCAGTGCCCTGTCTGTGTCAGAGAACGGCATTGCCTCCATGTTCAATATGGGAACGATGGTGGGAAAAGTAGTATGTAAGCATAATAAACAAATATGTTTTTAAAGAGTGCGTTTCGTTTAGTTGGTAGCCCTTAGCGCACAATAGAATATAACAAGTTTGGGTGATCTCTGCGACGTGGTGTCCATATTTTACATGAAAGCCTAGGTCTATTCTGTAACACGTAGAGACGGGGTGCTGGCCAGTGTGCTGGGAAACTGCTTGGCCACCACGCACAATCTACACTGTTATACTTTGCCGGTGGTAAATCATAGCGCAGAAGCACAGGTACAAATGTTTAATCAATGGGACGGCATGCTGTCTACCGTTTGTCATGATGTCAAACTAACAAGCACGAACAGCGACAATTGTGTACGTTGCTGGTCCGTAGTTCATTTCGCTCCGGTTGCTTCACGTATTAAAATAAATATTTCTTTTTAATACAAACGATGAAAACTGTGCGCGCACACAGGGCGCGACATTTGCGACGTTTGAATTTTGCCCTATTTCCCGCGCGCTCCGTACGTGACCGGCCGGCGCACTGCGTTACCCCGATAAAGAAAATAGTTCCTCAAGGAAGCTAAGCAGAAAACTTTCATACTCTTGCAAACCACATAAATTGTTAAGAAATACCTTTATATTACAAGATTTGCTAATAAATATTGCAATTCATGTCTATGAAAGCGTGGATTTGTGTGCGCGTTTTTGTGTGAATGCGCGCTTGCGCTGTTGACTCTTTGGCGCATTCCGGAACTTTGTGCGTGCGGCGTATGTGTGCGGGTTGCGTGATAAGTTTGCTGCGTTTTCTGTGCCCTTTGCCTCGCTGTGACATCTTTGGTATATTCCAACCTGTTGCTCGCTCTTTATGGGCTACACGTTGCCTCGAAGATCACCATGATCGCCTCCGACTCAGCCAAATCGAAGGTGAGTGAGTGTTTCGAATTCCACGTGCTCGTTCATTGCGACGCTTTCAGCAAAAGTGCGTACAGAGCCCGTGCGTGTCTTCCACGCACTTCTGTGCTCGTTTTCATTACTAGTACTATCCTTCCGTTGCGAGAATTGGTTGTGCAGCACTAGATTTGTGATTTGAGCATGACGTTTTGTCCTGATTTAACTTCACAGCGCGCTTGCGGCGACGTAAAGCAGCTATGTGGAGCCAGCTAAGAGAGGGCATGTTGTGCGCGCCACGATTTTTGGTACGGTGTTCCAGCACCGATTGAAATTAGCCTTATTAATGAGCGCTCGTGCTTTGCCGTTTTGGTGGAAACAATGCGACGTGAAATAATCCGAACTGTACTGTAATCAAGTATATTTCGTTCGCGCAACGCCGTCCATTGACGTGCATCTACTACATGGCGTGTCGGGATCGGCGAAAATATGCGCGGGGTGTTTTGCCGTTCGAATGTATTCTGCTGCGCTGTTCGCTTCAGGATCGAGTGCCAGAGTCCGCTGACACGCCGTGCGGTAGACACGCGCTGGGGCGCGATAATAATAAAGAATTGCAAGGGCGTATATGTGATTCTATGTGATAGGTGAGATAAAAATGGGCTGATGGCAGCGAATGCTGTGAAATCATCAGGTTATGTGTGGTTTGTTTTCCGCCGGTACGCGCGCGGTGAACTTCTTTTTTAGCCATTATCTCCCTTCGACGCCATCGAGTACTTCGCGCTAACGCCTTCGCGTAGGCGCTCTATATTCACGGAAAAGGCAGATTCTGTGGGATTCTATGTTCTGCTTTAGAGGGATGAAACATTCAAAATAACGCCATCGTGTGGAGTTTCAGCCTTTGGCCCTTCAGTAACTGATTGATTTAACTAAGTTCGAAAATCAGTAAAGGAACGAGATGCTTGGGCATATTTGCCGTGTCGTCCCACTGTGCTTCCAGTGGCATGTAGGCGTTATTGACAAATGTCAAAAATTAGCAAGGCTTTTTATGAGATAGAAGTAGACAGCTATGTCAATAAGTTATTTTTGCTTTGAATTCACGCACTAAAGAGGAGAGAGAGTGAAAGGGGAGCGTATCCTTGTGAACTAAATGACGCTTTGACATAAGCTTGGAACAATGGTTTGTTGGTGGAGCAGTTCTGTGGAATACTTAGAGAGTAAGCAAACTGCACTAGCAGCAGTTAGACGGGGTGTAAAAAAATGCAACACTGGTTTTATATGAACGAGCTACCTTTAAGATGTGGCCACAACAGTTCAGTAGATGAGCAAAAATAATTTTAAAATTTTGGAGAGACATTAAAAATAATTTATTTGCCCACCTCACACTGCCAGTGGAAAGAGCAGCCATGCGTTAATGTTTTCAATCAGTCATTTATATCCATCCATTTATGTCGGCCTAATCGTCCATGTAGATGTTTTGATTGTTGCTTTTGAGTTATCGTGACGTCATATTTTAATACTGCCATCTGTTTTCAGAATCAAAATGAGTCTGGAGACGCCACAGCCGGAATGCGAAAGGTGAATTCTTTGGCCATTCATCGTCTAGCGTCACCATGATCAAATGCACTGTTGCCAGGAGAATGTATTGCCGGGAGGTATTCTCGTTAAGATTTAGTAAAACTGGTAGCATTGGTGGCATTGGTAGCATTGGTAGCATTGGAAAAACTGGTGGGAAGACGACGAAGTGTGTCTCTAGTTGACTGGTGCTTTCCCGTCTCCTGCTGATTTTCAGTTTTTTCGCTGTTTAGCTACGCCCTTACAAAAAAAATTGTTGAAAAGTTGTTGAAAAGTCATTGGTCAATGTCAACAAATAGCATTGAAAGCACATTGAGGCTTTGTTGAAACATTATGTGAGGAAATTGTTGACAGGTGTTGAAAATTGGCCCGCGACATTTTGTTGAAACATCATTGGGTCGTTTCAATTTGAGAAGTCGTTGATGGATTGTTGAAATCATGTTGAATTCCAATATTGAAAGCCCATTAAACAACTGTTGAAGATGTGTTGAATGTCAATATTGAAAACCTGTTGAGCCATTGTTGAAATATGTTGAATGCCAATATTGAAACCCCATTGACATAATGTTGGAACTGTGTTGAATGTCAATATTGAAACCCCATTGAAATATTATTGGAGCAGTATTGAACATCAATATTAAAACCCCATTGAGATATTATTGAACCATTGTTGAACATCTATATTGAAACCCCATTGAAGTATTATTTGATGAGTGTTAAACGTCAATATTGCTTGATGGAGGCAAAAGGTGCTACGTATCAGAAACAGGACATAAGAGGAAGAACACAGACAACACACACGTTAAGCGCCAAACGTGTGTTGTCTGTGTTCATCCTCTTGTTTCCTGTTTCTGATGCACTACGCCTTTTGCCTCCATTATGTTATACCAACAAGCCTAACGTGCAATGTTAGTCAATAGTGCAACACCATTTAAACATTATTGGAGCAGTGTTGAACATCACTATTGAAATCACTTGAGAGCCCACTTAAATATGCTGTTTGGTGAGTACTGTTGAAAACTGCACTAGACTTCTTTAAATACCGCTCAGCTACGTTGAGTCATAGCATTACCATTGATGCCATATTGATGTGGTCCTTGCATACTAGAGAACAGGGGCAAACTTAAATGCAGGCACTTCTGTATTGCAGACCTGGGTCACCCAGGGCTCAAAACCACTTTTAGATATAGCCTGTAGTAAAACATATTATAGAGCTGCTAGCAGAACCATTATGCCAGTTTTTGAATTGGCTTAACACACAAAATCAATACTCCTTCACGAAATCAACAGCTCAAAATTGATGTGGACAAAAAGCATTTTTTTCTAGATGAATTGTTTATTGAAGCCAAACATTTGTTAGCTGTACAGCCATGTGTGCCTTGAGATAAAAAAAATCCTAACGCAATCTACAAACTGCCAGCAGCTTGATACAATAACGAAATTCAGTACTCAGAGATGTAAAGTTTGCGTGGCCCTAAAGTAAAACATTTCTCAAAATAGAAATAAATAGAACATAAATAATATACAAGCATTACAGTAAAAACATTTAGAAACTACTTGCTTTCTCTATTTGGTAGCCAGTAACTTAATAATCATGGCACTATTTGCATGAGCCCACTGAGACTCTTACTTATTGGTTAAATAGTGTGTGCCCATTTTACTAAACGTTATCTACCTCTGAAATGACATGGTAATTACAATAAGTTGTGCCATGGCAGCAGTTTATTGTGCTGTATTGCTTGTTGCACGATCCAGTTGCATTTTCTGCCATCATTACTAGGTTCCTGGGCATACCAAGCGATTTATTCACTTTGACTACTTAAGATTTTTATCTGATAGAGAGTGGCCATTAGTTACCTGCTGGAAGACTTAAATGGAACTGGCATGAGGAATTTTTTTTTTAATTTTTGAGTGCCGCAAAACAAGTTAGAATGAAAAAATTTGCAAGAAATCAGATTTCATGCGTACATGAAAGAAAGCACATCGCTGCCTCGCCCAAGAACTGTTGTTGCACTCTGAATTTAAGCAAACTTTTACCTCTTAATTCTTACTGTTTTGAATGTAAAATAAACCATTACTACAAACGTTAATATGTAGTTTTTCTTAAACAGAATCACTTTGACAATAGCACAGATTCCACTTTCCGGTGTATGTATGAAACCTAATTTTCTGTAAAATTTCTCACTGTGCCTACTTTTACTTTATCAAACAAACTTGAAATGGTGTGCCGTCATGGAACAGTCTTGGCATGAAATGACCTGAGATACCTGTGAAATAAAATAGTGAAGAAACACGATCTTGTGTAGAAATATATTAAAAATTTACGTAAAATGTACTAAAATACAAAGCGCAACACTTGTTCAAATAATTATTAATCACAACACAGTACTTGTGTCTGAACCATCCAACCTGGGCTTTTCAGGTGACTAGAAACATCATAATAATAAAAAAAATGTTGAGGGCTGCAAGTGCACAGCACTTGAACGGTCCACAGACTTGAGCTCTTCTGGACACTTCAGGTCCCTTGCGAGAAGTGAGGCCATGTAGGCCATGTTCGTCCCAGGAAACTTGTGACAGGTAAAGCTTGTAAAAAAACGGAAAAACAGCATGAGGTTTAAGATCAACGTTCCACATGCAGAAGTGCGACATACAGTACGCCCTGTTATAATGAAACTTTCATTTGTTTTGTTTATTCAAAGTTTTCACGAGTTCAATTCTAGTGAATGACCAGCTTTCAAAGTGGAGTGGCGCCGGAGGACTCCACTTAGTACAATATGCAGAAGGCAAACAGGAAAAGCCCACTGTGGCAGACTAACTTCATGAATATCCTTGGTGTGAAAAATGTGAATGTTGCTTGCTTAAGAACAAAATGGTGGAAAAAAGACTTCATACTGTTGGTGAAAAAACTGAATGGTAGACTACTGGCAACTAAACAATAAAGTGCTGCACATTTTGATTATGATTGTTGAGTTCTCTCAACAATCATAATCAAAATGTGCAGCACTTTATTGCACTTTTCCTTGCAGGAGTTGCTCCAAATACGGTTATGCGGCCAGAATTGAGTATGGTATATCTGAATTTGTTTTACGAGCTCATATGCTACTGGAGTGCACTTCTCGCATTATGATGGCCATTCTTATGCCTCTCTACTTAAAAGAAAATACTGCTTATAACGAGGATTTACTGCAGTTGCACGCCAACCTGGTTACACTAACACAAATAAATGCGAAGAAGAAATACGAAGAAATGCTCAGTCTTACAAGAGAAAAATGCAAGTGGACTGGCTCTGCTAATCCTTTGAGGGTCACTGCCATGCATGTAGAGTGGCGGAAACAAATCGTGTGGTCACGACCATAAATATGAGGCGGCGAAAGAACATATAAATAAGCATACCTTTTAAGAATGAAGTGTCCCCAAGCATCACATTACAGATTCTGTAACCTTCTGCGACTTCTACAAAAATCCTGATTGTGCTGTTGCCCCTTGGCTTCTTCTAAAACTGATATTTCTCTTTACCCTATGATGCCCATCACTGAAGTAGTTTGGGAGTATTCACCTAGTTTAATGTTTTGTGAGTGTCATTACATTTTAAAAATGTGATTATGCTAGTTTGCCCTGCATGCTACAATAAACATGGTGTAAAACAGCGGACACTAAGAAACCTTTGTAACTTTGTGACTTAAAAAATTATTTACCCATTTTTTTTCTTGAAAGGTCACTCTGAAGAACAATCCAGAATAAAAATATAACGCTTAAATTGGGGAATGTATTTCCAGAAAATATGTGATCCTCAAAGGGTTAAACATGAACACCTACAAGGCTCATTCAATCTTTGATAAATCTAAACCCACAGTACTTGAGCACTGGTTTATAATAACGCTGAAAACAGGCAAGGAAGTAAGAAAGCAGGAGACATTTCCAACAATTTCAGAGTGGGAGCTGTGGACATGCCTCATGTTCTGTAAGAAGCTTTATATAGTAGCTGCCAAGGGCCTATTGAGTACTGATCATTTTATGGGAACGTGAGGAAAAGTCAAATAGATACCTTTGTTTTTTCCACATCCTAGAATACAATGTGATAAATTGGATCTTAATAGGTTGAGTGCCTAGAATGAATGGACCTTGCTAAACATAGCAATGTTGACAACGAAGTTGCCAACTGTTCCTATTGTTGCTTTCATCGAAACAACCAAACAATTATGCTCCATAACTTAAACTCCCTCTGCTGAAAGGCTACTGTCTGCCACCACATGGACCTCCTTCAAGGCTGGAGCAACTTTAATTCAATGTGGTCTGTCGAAATAGGTGAAACCACTATGTTTTGCGTTACAGAATCTGGAGGGCCATTTTGATTGCTGAAATTTGGTGGAAGTGCTGTCCCTCGAGTTGAGCAGTAACTGCATTTGAGCATAGCTTCTCCACAATTCCTATATTACAGCAATACTTTCAGGCTACTTAAGCACACCCGCTATACCACCAGATTGGTAGCATGCTTCACAGATTGGTAGTTGCTTCATTGCAACTGTTCATTGCATGGACAGTCAAGTAGTGCAACTAATGTGCAAATACACCTAACTCTGTCAGTTGTAGCCACCAATCACTTCTGGCAGTTAAGGCTGCTTTTAAAATTTAGCACTTTAGTATGGAGGCGTTAGAGACTTGAGATTAAATGAACATTCATTCCAAATAGTAGGCTATTGTAGCACATAGTTGCAGACACAGGCTACTTGAAAGTGATTTGTTGTGCTAATAGCAAGCTGGTAATTCCAAGTACAAAATGTGAATGCAAAAGTGCAATGGGAAAAAGGATGTACGGTACTTGCCTATAACAGCGTTGACCCTGATAAGGCCAAGAGCCTCTTTTTGCCTATTGGTGGTGGTGTTTTCGAGGAGTGGCCCATGAGGTTCTTCTCTGTGAACACATGGTGAATCAAGGCCCTTGCAAACTTGCCTGGTCCACCATGGCAATCTGTACCAGGATCATCTGAATGAGCACTTCTCCAACCTATGTGAAACGGCACATTTAGGTAAATATTAGTGAGGTAGTTTAAGGATTTTAAGCACATATACACAACAGCCAGACTCCAAATAAATCACAGAAATACTGCCTGCTCCAGACCTAAAATGTCAACTAATGCCACTAATAAAAACAACTAAAACTAATGTCATAGCTTGTTATCCTGTTAGGATGCCATGTGCTTCAGAAAAACAAGGATTCACCCAGTACAAAATAAAATAGTAAGTAAACCAAAGCATCGAAACCTTTAATGCAAGTAGCATTTTTAGGATACTTCACATACTTTCGGGTGTCTGTCTCTAAGTATTTTCCAGCCAATTTGTGTCACTTGGTGGTCAATGGCCTAATGGGTAGGCCTGCTATGTTGAGGGAAGTGGGTTAATAACCATCTGATGGAACTGCTTGGATCTCTGGGTATGTGACTCAGAGTATGTGCCGCTCTTCAATGAACCTCTTTCACGCCATCTTGGGCAACTGCTGCTTGTGTTGGCAAGCAGCAGTAGCAGCTCAAACAGGAAGATAGCTGTCGACGTTAATGCGATTACCACTACACATCAGATTCGCTTGCTGTGTCCCAGACCTATTGAGCTGAATGTGTACATAAGACACAAAGGCAGGGTGTGCCAACTGCCCACCTCATCAAATAAATTAATTGACTCGCAAATCAAAGGCTATGGAAAATCGCAAAGGAGACACTTAATGCTACCAGAGAGAGAGAGAGAAGTCATAAGGGAAAGGCAGGGAGGTTAACCAGGCTGAGCCCGGTAGGCTACCCTGCACTGGGGAAGGGGGAGAAGGGATTGAAAGAGGAGAAGGAAGAGAGAAGTTCACAGTTCACACCTCACACATTTACAGTCAAGCGTTCATGGCTAAGTTTCATCACAGGCGGTCATGTAGGCTTGTGCACTTCAAAAAGCACAGCAGCGCCTTTGTAGCCCTGTACATAGAAGACGCACGAGGCCACGGGCCCAAGATCTTCTCCTCCGCAAAAGGCCTGTAGTCTAAGTGCCCCAAAGCAGTCCGAAGGGCAATCCTCTCTTCTTCGTATCTAGGGCAGTCACATAAGAGATGTCTGGTGGTTTCCTCAACACCACATGTGCTGCAGTTCGCACTGTCCGCCATTCCAATTAGGAATGAATAGGAGTTCGTAAAAGAAACTCCTAATCACAGGCGGCACAGTAAGGTTTCTTCACGTCGTTTAAAACCGGGTAAAAGTCGTAATTGCATCTGTGGGTCCATGGCATATAGGCGCCGGTTGGTAAACTCTGGTGTATGCCATTTTCTTAGAGTTATAGTATGGGCAAGACTGCTGAGGTGCCGCGCTGCGTCCGTTCTTGACAATGGTATGGAGATTCTTTCATATTCGTCATGTGCTTCACGGGCAGCTTGTCGGCACATTCATTGCCAGTGATGTTGCAGTGCCCAGGTAGCCACTGAAATACAATGTCGTGGCCTCTGACCACCGCTTGATGGTAGCGTACTCGTATCTGTGCTACCAATGTTCATGTGGGCTGCGGCGCAGAGCTGATAAAAGTGACTGTAGGGCTGCCTTTGAGTCACAGAATATAGCCCAATTATTTGGTGATTGTTCGTGCACATAAAGCACTGCGCTACAGAGGGCGGCAAGTTCAGACACTGTCGATGTTGTGACGTGGCTGATCTTGAACTTCTTGCAGAATGATGCCGACGGAATAACTACCGCACCAGTACACACTAAACAGAAAAACACCCAGATGGGCGTTTTTCGCTTGTCCTCTAGCGCATTCCCATTTGTACATGTTTTTGCTCCCATAGAATGGGCGTACGATAAAACTCCCATTTAGGTGGGCATTCCTTACGGGAGTACCGTAATATGCCCACTTTACCCCCATTTGACTGGGAGGTGTTGCAGGCCTCAATGGGAGTTTTATCATTTCCAAATGGGAGCATTTGCGATGAAATTAAGGCGGCATTTAGGGCGTTTTTTGGTATTAATGAGAGAGTTTATGGATGCAATTAAAGGCGTTTTAGTTTACGTGGGGCGACCACGAAGCGAAATGCTTGGTGGCGATGGGTCACGCGCTTACACAGCACCCAACGGATCACCACAGGCCAAAATGTCGGACGCCGGACACCAAGGCTCAAGGGAACGGGGCCGTCCGAGGAGCTGCCGCCCGAGCATGCCTTTCGCCCGCACTACCGCCGCTTGTAGCTATCGCCGGCGTCCGACACTTTAGCCTGCTGTATTCCGTCTGCCACTGCGTAAGCGCCGTGGCGTCCCGCCACGAAACATTTCGCCGCGTGCTCGCCACACGTGACACAATCTACTGCCCTGGGCATTGACGAAGTCACGCGCACACGTGGTCCAATGGAGAATGAACCCGTCGCTGCACTTCTTCCACTTCCTTTTCCTCTCACTGATTGCAGAGCGCCTCTTGGCAAACGTGCTGCCATGCATTCGTTCTTGCGAAAAGGCTAGTAGTCGGCAGTGCCTCCGAGGTCCGCAGGGGCCTTCCGAGAGCAGTTGCTACTCGCTGAAAGGAAAAATACACGACACACACACACACTAAAGAGAACAACATTTATTATACACCAAATATAACAAATATAATAAAATATGTTCTTTCTGCCAAATCGAAAGCATTCCTTGTACCATTAAAAACTGTCTGGATAAAAAAAACTACATCGTAATCATGCCAGTCAATACCATTCTACTTGTCCTAACACAATAAAATTAGTAAACAAAAGAAACAATAATTTAAGAAATCTTATCTCGTCCCATATTGAACTATAAATACAGAACCATGTGTTTGAACTGTTCCTTTGGGCAGACATTCCACAATTTTGCAGCCTATATATATGTTGAATTGGGACTCATCACGCAAACGAGCTAAAACATTTGGCTTAGTGATTGCGTTGCCTTTTTTAGCAGGTTACTAAGATTAAAAATTTATTTATAGTGTTTTATGAGCCAAAACCATCATATGATCCTGAGACACGCCGTCGTTGGAAGGGGCTCTGGATTAAGTTGGGCCACCTGGGATTCTTTAATGTGCGTTTAAATATAAGTACACAGGTGTTTTTGTATTTCGCTCCCATCGAAATGTGGCCGCCATGACCGGGATTTGATCCTTGGTCTTTTGGTTTATGACTAGATTTGTGAAAGTTCCAAGCAGGGTCCCCTATATACAGGGTGATCATTTTTAAGCTTTACACAATTCTTAAAAATAACCTGTTGCAGATATCATAATTCTAGTCCTTAGCTGTATTTGTCAGAGATGCGGACATTACTTTCACGACAAATCGTAGCACATATTCAGCTAATTAACAAAAATCCACTAATTATCTTTTGAATTAAATACTTTACGGTCGATATTGCAATTTACGAATTGTAGCCGGTGAGTTTGCAAGGCATATCCACTTGGAATGAATTTCCAGAATGACCAGTTTGGAGGTATACGCCATCAAACTTGCCCTAAAAATGCAGTGTTGATCAACTTACATTTTTAACAAAATGCTATCTTCTGCATTGAAGCACAAAAGTAACTAGAACGTTCATGTATTTCGTCCCACACTTTGGAAATAATATCTCGAAACTGGTGTCATCCTGGAAGTCCATTTCAAGTAGATACGTATTGCAAGCTCTCTGGCTACCATTTGTTAATTGAAATATGTGTTGTAAACTAATCAGTTAATAATTACTGAAATTTTCGTTAACTAATTGAATATGCGTTTCGATTCCTTGTGCTAGTAATCCGCCTCTTCAAATAGTCCAGCTCAAGGACAAGAATTATGCTGTCTGCCACAGGCAATTTTTAAAAATTCCATAAAACTTAGAAACGATCACCCTGTGTTTTTATTTTCTAATAGTGCATGAGTTGTGTTCTGCATGGACATTTTAGCATGGCTACCTTGTTTAGTTGAATATTGTGCAAGCAGTGGTTTTTTCATCTACCCAGCGCAAAATATTAAGCCAGCATTGTAACATGTTGCAAATGGAGTCACGAATAAGTACCTTCCCTGATCATATCCAACAGTAGCAACTTTAGATGAAATAAGTCGTGCTTTCTCATGTTCAAGTGCCTTTTTCTAAGATATTGTCACAGTATGTAATGTAACATATCGAACGTAATAATATCAAATCCTCCTTTTCACATTGGCCTCCCATCGTGTGATCCCCCAAGCTGAGGTAATTTGAAATTGCATTTAATTGCACTTGAAACAGCATATCGCTCTTATTTAAGAAGCACATCCTATTGCAGTCATCATCCAGATATAATATAGTTGTCTGCATCAAGCTGTGAGGCAGCAGCACATTTTCTTAGGAAAAAGCCTACTTCTTCTATTGAATTGGGCTGCGTACTCGGAACACTACTATGCAGTTGCAGACAGGACTGGTAGTGTAGCAACCGTAACAGTGTGAACTTACATAAAGGAGCAAAACTGCGTGAACTTCAAATCATTATTCTTTCTTAGGAACCATGCTTTCCAATTATGACATGGGGATAAAGTAACTGGCAAGCAAATCTGCATTTCATTCAAGTAAATAACATACTATTCATGCTACCTTGCAGGGTGCACACTACATTCCCTTCGAACGCGAATTTAACACCTTGCCACAAGTTGCTAATTGTATTGGTGTATCGATGATCGAGAGTGATAGAACTGGATATGTACGCCTCAGGCTAGAGCACATGTTTCGACAAAGAGATTTGGCTGGTCGAACAGGGAATGGCTCAGGCTAAATCCATTTGTTCCCGTGTAAAGATGTTGGCTTAAGCTTGTGACCTTCTTTGTTGGCCAACTCTTGAACACTAATGTCGCAACCTTCCTGTTTGCCCTCGTCTTGTTCAGCCTATTGCTGCACACAGAAGCTGCATTTTCTTTTAAAAACATTCAATGAGGTCAAGGGCTTTGTGCATGGCAGTGTCTGCAAACACAATTTTTTTTCAATGAATGACAGTTTTGGTGTCTTTCTTGAGCATTCAATAGGGAAGAACCAAAAATTAAGCTAACAGACTGGCTATGTTAACAAGTAAGCATGAAACAGGGGAAATCAAGCTCTCTATGGATGTGGAGTGCCATTTCTTCATTTCACACCATGCTTGGGGTCAGCAGGACTTCTTCCTAAAATTGAGAAAGTTTTTGTAATGAAATACATATGAAAAGTATTTTGTTTATAATCTAAAACAAAGTCTATTTGGAAATTCACATTTAAGTTGGACCAGCGCCAAGTACAAAGACAAAGTAAGGGCTTAGAGAAAATGACACGCCGTGCTGAATGACAACTGATTTAATTTTACAACAGACAAACAGTCAAGTACTCTGGAATGCTTGATAAAAGCCATAAAAACCTAAGAAGCAGGGAGCAGTTACACACAATAATGTATGTGCATGGAAAATGCACCTGGTCATTGGTTTGCAAACAAGTATGCCATTTCCTTATCAGTTCACAAAACAGGTCCTACACTGAAACATTTCTCCTTCAATTTGGCAATTCTGTGGGCTTTGATTATTGCTCGGGTGAGTTGTTTGCTCTTCTTACTGCTATTAGAGTATGGTGAAGTGCAATAGACGGGACAAGGTGAGTCGAGAGAGACGGGACAAGCGCAACTGACAGCTGAACGTTTATTGGAAAATTTCACTGCAGCAGGACATGCGCCCACGACACCCCGAAACCAGCAACAAACAGAGCTGGCACAAAAAACAAAGAAATATGGCAAAGATCGCTAACAACGCATTCACACTCTCTTATGAATGTGATGGTAATTGGGAAGGATGTGTACGCTGTCAACTGCGCACGACTGGCCCAAGAGGAATAAACAAAAACAGAAATAGAAGAACTAGCTGAGTTGTGGCTACCTAGGAATCGCACTTCATTGGTTAAAGTGCCCCCAAAGCCACAATAACACACTTTTGCACTGCAAGGCAAGATCCCTCATTTCTCTTTATTTCAAACACCTAAAGTACTGTCGCAGCCTGTCGCTCAGGCACTGGTAAGTCTGTCCCAAGTAAACATGACCACAGTTTAACGAATCCTGTACGCGACAGAATTAGCACATGGGACATACTGACACTCACGTTTCATCGTACAGTATTTCCTAACTTGACTACCCGCGACGCATTTGCACAGTTGTGCCGACTTGCATGGCACAGAAAACACAAGATCCAGCCATACTTCCCTGCTATTTTCCTTAAGTTGTGTGAAACCTCAGCAACACATCCACCACTTCAAGGGGGCAACACTTATGTGCATAAGGTTTCACACAACTTGATGAAAGTCACAGGGAAGTATGGGGTGGTTCCTGTGTTTCCTGCACCATGCAAGTTGGCACAGCTGTGCAAAGGCGTTACGGGTAGTCGAGTAAGGAAATACTGTACAATGACACACGAGTATCAGTATGTCTCATGCACTACTTCTGTCATGTGCAGAATTCCTTCAAGCAGCAGTCATGTTTACTTGCGACAGACTGGCCAGTACCTGAACGACAGGCTGTGGCAGCACTTCAGTTGTTTGAAATAAGAAGAAGAGGTTGGACCTTGCCTCGGACTGCAAATGTTGCGGTTGCTATATGTAGTTGAAGAATGTGGAAGTTGTAGGCCATGGAAAAACAAAATTAGAATGCGAGCCTTTCGAAGCAGTGTTAATTGAAAATTATTTTCAATTCGGGATGTGATTTATTCGGGAAGAGGTAGCGCGTCAGCTTTCATTGCTGCCTCTCACGCACGAGCCTTCGCAGTCTTTGGCTCCGGACCTTCAACACGTCATTCGGACCCAGGTTGCTGAGGCCCTCCCGCCTGTGACTCACCAACCACCCGTCACTGCGCCACTTACCTACGCTTCCGTCGCGGCTCGGCCCCCTCAACATCCTGCGCCGTATGCTCGACCTGCGATGCCGACCCATGCCTGGCCGACGACCGCGAATGCTGCGCCACTCGCCTTCGCGAGACCTTCGGCTCCGTTCCTCCGCCGCCCCGACGCGTGGGGAACGCCAGACAATAGGCCCATCTGGTTCGCCTGTGGTGTCGCTGGACACGTCGCCCGCCACTGTCGCCGATGTCCACCTTCGCCATTTGACGTCATGGGCAGGCCTGTTCCTTCGTCTGCCCGGTCGCCACCAAGGTACGTCCCTGACGATCAGCCAGCCTATGCTAACCGCCGGTCCCTATCTCCGCGACGACGCTCCCTAACACCCATGCGTCGCCGAACTCCTAGTGAGGAGGGAAACTGATCGCTGCAGTTCCGGAGGCAAGAGCTGCATGCGCGTCGAACTGCCCAAGGCCTCCATCTATTTCGCCGCAAAACATTATCGACGTCGACGTTGAAGGAACCGCCGCATTAGCGCGTATTGACACGGGGGCCGCTGTTTCGGTTATCTGCGAAAACCTATGCCGCAAGATCAAAAAAGTGACCACGTCGCTCTCGGGACTAATGCTCCGCACTGCCAGCTCACAGTGCATTGCGCCTTCAACTGTTTGCACCGCACGTGTCGCTATTCAAGGTGAACTTTATGTCATCGAGTTTTTCGTGCTGCCGTGATGTTCCCACGACGTTATTCTCGGATGGGACTTTCTTTCACGTCATCGCGCCGTCATAGACTGCTCCCGTGCAGAAGTGGCCCTTACGCCATTGCAAACCTCTCTTTCGGTGGATAATCATCCCGACGCCTACAAACTTGTCGTTACTGGGGACACAGATATTGCCTCTGAAACGTCGACCCTTGTGCCTCTGTCCTGTACGGCCACCCCTGACGGAACAGTTCTGTTTGCCCCATCGGAGGTACTTCTCCGCCGTCGCGGCCTACGACTGCCGTTTGCTGTACTATGTATCGGGTGCTACTACTATGTTAGTTTCCAACTGGCTCCCATCCTCCGTTACATTACTTCGTGGAGAATCTTTGGGTCACATTCAAGGTGCCGATCTCCAGCGCTCCCTCGAGTTTGCAGAGGACCAACCCCATCTTCAACTGAATGCCATACATCACCTGTTCCCAAACCTTCGGGTCCAGACAGTTTCCACCCTTCTATTGCTGCCGATCTACCGTCAACACAACGCAGCGAACTCCTGGCCCTTCTTCGAGACTTCCGCTCCTCCTTCGATTGCGCTCAACCATCGTTAGGTCGTACAACAAGCGTCACGCACCACATTGACATCAGTTCCCATGCGCCCTTACGCCAACGACCATACCGAGTTTCAGCGGCAGAACGGCGTATTATCAATGAACAAGTGGATGATATGCTTACGCGTGGTGTCATTCAGCCATCCCAGAGCCCCTGGTCCTCTCCTGTTCTCCTTGTGCGCAAAAAGGATGGCTCTATCAGATTCTGTGTTGACTACCGCCGCCTCAATAAGATAACTCGGAAGGATGTATACCCGTTGCCCCGCATCGATGATGCTCTCGATTGTTTGCAAGGGGCAGAATATTTCTCGTCACTGGATTTGCGCTCGGGTTACTGGCAAGTTCCAATGGCCGACCCTGACCGACCTAAGACGGCTTTTGTCACTACTGACGGACTGTATGAGTTTAACGTGATGCCGTTCGGATTGTGCAATGCCCCAGCTACTTTCGAACGGATGATGGATAACATCCTTCGTGGCTACAAGTGGAATACCTGCCTCTGCTACCTTGACGATATCGTCGTTTTTTCTCGCGATTTTCCAACTCACCTTGTTCGTCTTCGTGCGATTCTCACGTGCCTCACCTCTGCTGGCCTTCAACTTAACATAAAGAAGTGCCACTTTGCTGCACGCCAGTTGACGACACTAGGCCACGTCGTCTGCAAGGAGGGAGTTCTTCCGGACCCCGCGAAGCTCCGTGCGGTAGCCGAATATCCCAAGCCCAATTCCTTGAAAACACTTAGAAGTTTCATTGGGCTGTGCTCGTATTTTCGTCGATTTGTGCGCGACTTTGCTACCATCATCGCGCCTCTTACCAACCTTCTGACCGCCTCTAACGGCCTGTCTGCTTGGTCAACAGAATGCGACGAATCTTTTCGAACGCTACGGCGCTTACTAACGTCGCCACCAATACTCCGTCACTTTGACCCTAATGCGCCTACGGAGATCCATACTGACGCCAGTGGTGTTGGCCTTGGTGCGGTATTGGCTCAAAAAACACCAGGATACCAAGAATACGTCGTTGCCTACGCGAGTCGAACGCTCAAGAAGGCCGAGTGTAACTATTCTGTCACCGAGAAAGAGTGCCTCGCTATAATTTGGGCTTTGGCTAAGTTTCGTCCGTACCTTTATGGCCGCCCTTTCGACGTCGTCACGGACCATCATGCTCTATGCTGGCTCTCGTCGCTGAAAGATCCCTCGGGACGCCTCGGTCGTTGGGCGCTTCGCCTGCAAGATTACGACATATGTGTTGTGTACCGATCCGGCCGCAAACACTCGGACGCTGATGCACTGTCCCGCTCGCCGCTACCGTCTGATACGGCTTCTCCGTCAGCCTCTTCGGCTCCCTTGTCGCCAATTGACTTTACAGACATGTCGTCGGAGCAACGCAAGGATGCGTGGATTTGTCAACTCCTTCACTTTCTCACTGACCCATCCACTTATCCCGCCTCTAGAACTCTGCGTCGCCAAGCCGCCCATTTCACTATTCGCGACGATCTCCTTTATCGCCGGAATTACGCATCTGATGGCCGGAAGTGCCTTCTAGTGGTACCTCGTCACATGCGCACGGACATATGCGCTGCTTTCCACACTGATCCACAAAGCGCTCACGCCGGCGTTCTCAAGACCTACAATCGCCTGCGGCAGCGATTCTACTGGCGCGGAATGTATGCATTTGTGTGCAAGTACATAAGCGCTTGCACTGCCTGTCAGCGGCGCAAGACTCCAGCTCAACGCCCGGCCGGTACACTTCAGCCTCTCCCTTGCCCGGCCCGTCCATTCGACCGCGTCGGTATCGACTTATACGGCCCGCTTCCCTCGACCACCTCTGGGAATCGGTGGATAATTGTCGGCGTGGACCACCTCACGCGTTACGCCGAGACTGCAGCTTTGCCTACAGCCACGGCAAGAGACGTTGCCTTTTTCATCTTACGCAACTTCGTACTGCGCCACGGTGCTCCCTGTGAGCTTTTAAGCGACAGGGGACGTGTTTTCCTGTCTGATGCTATTGAAGCCTTGCTCGTTCAGTGTAACATCGTTCATCGCATGACCAGTGCATATCATCCGCAAACTAATGGCCTCACTGAGCGATTTAATCGCACTCTGGGGGATATGCTGACGATGTACACGGCGTCAGACCAGACAAATTGGGACACCGTCCTTCCATTCATCACATATGCGTAAAACACTGCTACGCACGCGACTACAGGATTCTCGCCGTTCTTCCTCTTGTACGGACGTGAGCCATCATGCACGCTGGACACTATGCTTCCCTACACACCTGACTCATCTGAGTACACTGCAATTTCTGATGTCGCCAAGTACGCCGAAGATTGTCGTCAATTGGCCCGTTTCAGTGGCGTAGCCAAGGGGGGGGGGGTTGGGGGGGTTCAAACCCCCCCCCCCGAAATTTTTTCCGCAACCCCCCCCCCCCTCTTACTTACCCACCCTTTGTTTTCGTCGCTTCGCGCTGACATAATTCATGAAACCGGTGCTACTATCACAATTTAATTCCTGGGCGTTTCCGTTTGGGTTGGTAATTTACAGCGAATCATGTCTGCATATGGAAAAAACTGTCACGGTGTTTGTCAAGGCTTTCACACTCTGTGAAGTTTTGGGCGAGAATGTGGCGGCCGCATTCTGAAGCAACAATGCGCAACAAATGAAGCAACAAATGCGGCAGCCGCATTTTAGATGATGGCGAAAACGCTCGACGCCCGTTTACTTAGATTTAGGTTGCACGTTAAAGACCCCAGGTGGTCGAAATCTCCGGTATACATTTCCGCCGCTTCCCTTCAGGTGCCGGTTAGGCCGCGCTCGCGCAGGATTTTAGGCTACGTTCACACTTGGTCTCAAAGCTGTAGGAAGCGGCAAAATCTTGCAAAAATCCGCCCGCCTAGGCGGCAAAACAGGCAGAAAAACAGGCTGTGAGCCAAATCGGTCTCGGGCCGATTTTTTTGCCATGGCGAAGCGGAAACGCGGCGGAAAGTCGTTCTGCTTCACTGGAAGCTACACTAGCATGTAAACAACCGGTCGTAAAATGGCACCGGGCACCAAAACCATGGCACCAAAAGTGTAGGCTGTAATGCTGATCGACGCGATCAAGAACCAGCTCTTGCTCTACGACAAGAGTGGCACTAAAACGTACTGTCAGCAATACTCGCGATAGTATTCAACGTCGCGCGACCGGAGGTGCGGCAACGAAGCCTTGGCGTGACCCAACTTCTCGCGCTTTTGCAAGGCCAGGCGGACCCACCACCGCCGTTTCCGAGGTGTCCGCGTCTTCCGTTTATTTATTGTCCATTTCTAGAAAACAAGTAGGTAGAAGTATGAAAGCCATTTCTTCTTCCACTTCTATGGCAAACAATAGTTAGACAGATTCCTCGTTGGCGCTCCAAAATTCTCCTCGCACGTGTACGGTATGTTGCAGAAGTCGCGGGGTGCTTTTCTCGTCGCGACGATAGATTGGGAGCGTAGGTCTCACGTAGGACGCGCAGGCTTTGGCGAGCCCCAACACTAGGGCCAGCCCGGGTTTTAGCTGTGGTGTTCCCGTTGCCCCTTTGGTGTCCTGGAGGCGCCGACAATACGAAATGATGAAATGTTATTACAACTTGTGAATACAAGCTATTAAAGAAATATTATCACGACTAGGCACCAACCTGTGACTCAGCGCTACCGCGCCCGTGTGCGGAGAATTACGGAATGCCAACGAGGAATTTACAGAAGGTCACAGATGACACGCAAAGTTGCGTAAAATGATCACTTTTGATGACGGCACAAGGGTCAAAGAATGAACATACCGCTCGAAATAATGCGATAATGAGCGCCACCACGCCGACAAACGTACGCAGGCTAGATGGATCTGGACGAAAACGGCAGCGGCGGCCGCGGCGGTAGCAAAACAAATGTGAACAACTTGGACAGGCGCGGAAAAAATTTTCCGGCCGCTTTGGCCTTTCCGTCCGCTTGCCAAGTGTGAACGTAGGCTTAGTCTGCGCGAGAAACGTCTCTTGTTTGCGATTGCGCCCCTACGGAAGGCTGGCAATTACTGTTGTGTTGTTGAATTCCAAACCAGCAATTACGGAAGGCTGGTAGTTGCTGTTTTGTTGTGGAATCCCAAACCACCAATGTACACACGAAGGGGTTCTGAATCTGTTGACGTAAAGGCAAATGATGGCTACACGCTCGCACACAGCGGAAGACACGTACAGCGGCCCATGCACTTGCTGCACGAAATGCAACCCTCTCGTATGAGGGAGCAGGGCGACGAAAGCTTCGAGAAAAAAAAAACGCCTTGCGCGTTTTTGCGCGTATTTAAGTTTTATAGCGCAAAGACGCAGCGAACAAGCTATTGCTATGGGAGCAGGTATAGCCTGGTCACACGTGCATTTTCACGCGCATAGCCGTCCTTGACTTGTGAAACGCACTTCGCCCCGACGAGGACGACGCCATTTACGCTTAACGGAAATTAACAATTAATGATGTCTTCTTCGATCGCACGGGTCGTCTCAATGATGCGTTTTTGAAGACTGGTCCATTCAGTGGCGCGATGAGAGACCGTTGCTCCAAACGCCCACTGTACCTGTCGTACTTACTGTATTTACTGAGCTTACTTTACTTTTTACTTAATTTCTTCACAAGCACACGCACACGCGAGGGGGGGGGGGGGTCCATGTCTTTGATATACATGTATAGAGTCTGCTTACACTAACGCTATTTATTATCGATCACGTGACCTAGAGGAAAGCAGAAGCTTGCCCCCCCCCCCCCCCGGTTGGACCGGTGAACCCCCCCCGAAAAACATTTCTGGCTACGCCCCTGGCCCGTTCATTGACAACCGAGGACCAAGGTCACCAGAAGCTCAGGCACGACACCGACCGATCTCTCACTACTTTCGCAACCGGTGCCCTAGTTTGGCTTTGGATTCCTCCGAGTACGCCTGGCCTTTCGTCTAAATTATTGGCCCGATATCATGGGCCCTACCGCATCCTAACTCGGACATCTCCAGTCAATTATGACGTTGAGTCTTTGACACCGTCTCAAGACTTACGCCGTCGTGGTCGAGAAATCGTTCACGTGAGTCGCCTCAAGCCCTATTATGACCTTTCTATACTGTCAACGCCTTAAGTCACCAGGATGGCTACGCTACTTCCCGGGGGCCAATGTAATGAAGAAGACAAGACGACGACGAAGCAGTCAGCAAGCAAGCCACAGTGTTGGTGCTAACCACGCGCCCCGAGCTTGCGCTTGCCTTGATTTAGGACTGCTGGTCACCTCGCCGCTTCTTGACGTTCGCCTGACGTTTCTCGCATTCATTGACGTCTACACGTGAATAAATCACGTTGCATTTTGAACAATACCAGAAGCGTTTCCAGTGGCTCTCACGCAACCGTAGTTTCTCTATATGTGTCTAGGGATTGTAGATGCATCCCGTCCAATTTTGCGTTGAAGAATGTCGCTTCGTAATTTACTTTTGAACTAGACCAGAAGCGTTTCTAGTGGCTGTCACGCACCCGTAGTTTCTCTATTGTGTCTAGGGATTGTTTATACAGTCAGTCCAATTTAGCGTTGAAGAATGCCACTTCGTAATATACATTTCAACTAGACCAGAATGTTTCTAGTGGCTCTCACGCAACCGTAGTTTCTCCATATGTGTCTATGGATTGTTTATGCAGTCAATCCAACTGCACGTTGAAAATGACATTTCGTAATTTACTTTTGAACTAGACCAGAAGCGCTTCTAGCGGCTCTCACGCACCAGTAATTTCTCTATATGTGTCTAGGGATTGTTTATGCATGCAGTCCAATTGCCGGTTGAACAATTTCACTTCGTAATTTATTTTTGAACAATACCAGAAGCGTTTCTAGTGGCTGTCATGCACCCGTAGTTTCTCTATTGTGTCTAGGGATTGTTTATACAGTCAGTCCAATTTAGCGTTGAAGAATGTCACTTCGAAATTTACTTTCAACTAGACCAGAAGTGCGTCTAGTGGCTGTCACACACCCGTTGTTTCTCTATTGTGTCTAGGGATTGTTTATACAGTCAGTCCCAATTCGCGTTGAAGAATGTCACTTCGTAATTTACTTTTGAACTAGACCAGAAGCGTTTCCAGTGGCTCTCACGCAACCGTAGTGTCTCTATATGTGTCTAGGGATGGTTCACGCAGTCCACACCAATTGCGCGTTGAAGAATTATACTTCGTAATTTACTTTTCAACTAGACCAGAATGTTTCTAATGGCTCTCACGCAACCATAGTTTCTCTATATGTGTCTATGGATTGTTCATGCAGTCAATCCAACTGCACGTTGAAAAATGTCACTTCGTAATTTAACTTTGAACTGGACCAGAAGCGTTTCTAGTGGCTCTCACGCAACCGTAGTTTATCTGTCTAGGGATTCTCCATGCAGTCATTTCATTTGCCCGTTGAAGAATTTCACTTCGTAATTTACTTTTGAACTAGACCAGAAGCGTTTCTAGTGGCTCTCACGCAACCGTATTTTCTCTATATGGGTATAGGGACTGTTCACGTAGTCATTCCAATTGCGCGTTGAAGAATGTCACTTTGTAATTTACTTTTGAACTATACCAGAAGCGTTTCCAGTGGCTCTCACGCAACCGTAGTTTCACTATATGTGTCTAGGGATGTTGATGCATCCAGTCCAATTTCGCGTTGAAGCATGTCACTTCGTAATTTACTTTTGAACTAGACCAGAAGCGTTTCTAGTGGCTTTCACGCGACCGTAGTTTCTCTATATGTGTCTAGGAATTGTTGATGCATCCAGTCCAATTTAGCGTTAAAGAATGTCATTTCGTAATTTACTTTTGAACTAGACCAGAAGCGTTTCCAGTGGCTCTCACGCAACCGTAGTTTCACTATATGTGTCTAGGGATTGTTGATGCATCCTGTCCGATTTCTAGTTGAAGAATGTCACTTCGTAATTTACTTTTGAACTAGACCAGAAGCGTTTCTAGTGGCTTTCACGCAACCGTAGTTTCTTTGTGTCTATGGATTGTTTATGCAGTCAGTCCAATTTCGCGTTGCAGAATGTTGCAGAACTTTACCAGAAGCGTTTCTAGTGGCTGTCACGCACCCGTAGTTTCTCTAATGTGTCTAGGGATTGTTTATGCATGCAGTCCATTTGCGCGTTGAACAATTTCACTTCGTAATTTACTTTTGAACAATACGAGAAGCGTTTCTAGTGGCTGTCACGCACCCGTAGTTTCTCAATTGTGTCTAGGGATTGTTTATACAGTCAGTCCAATTTCGCTTTGAAGAATGTCACTTCGTAATTTACTTTTGAACTAGACCAGAAGCGTTTCTAGTGGCTCTCACGCAACCGTAGTTTCTCTATATGTGTCTAGGGATTCTTTATGCAGTCAGTCCAATTTGGCGTTGAACAATGTCACATCGTGATTTACTTTTGAAATAGACTAGAAGCGTTTTTAGTGGCTCTCACGCAATTGTAGTTTATATGTGTCTAGGGATTGTTTATGCATGCATTCCATTTGCGCGTTGAATAATTTCACTTTGTAATTTACTTTTAAACTAGGCCAGAAGCATTTATACGGGGTCTCATCCAACCGTAGTTTTTCTATATGTCTATGGATTGTTTATGCACTCAGTCCAACTGTACGTTTAAGAATGTCGCTTCTTAATTTACTCTTGAATTAGACCAGAAGCGTTTGTAGTGGCTGTCACGCACCCGTAGTTTCTCTATATGTGTCTAGGGATTCTTTAAGCAGTGATGATATATGTTGTTTTCTGGCGCAAGGGCCAGCTATGGCCAAAGAGCGCCAAGACGTGGTGTACTGAGTGAGCAATGGTATGATCAATGACAGTGGGTAGGTGTAGGGTGGCTGTAAAGGGGCCTAAAATCCTGCGCACTAAAGGTGCGTAAAACAGACAAAATTAATAAAATCATGACAATGATGTGATAGGGGCGCAATGAATATAATATGGTATAAAAAAGGTGTGAGCGATACTAGGCACAACTGCCTCACAGAGACCCTTAGAAGCAAGAGCCTGGAGCAGAGTGCATTTCAAAATGCTGTCGCAGCAGCGTCCTCTGAAAGAGGACCCTGCTAAGAATCTCTCGGGCGAAGAACTTGCAAAATGTCGATGTCGTTTAAAAAGGCTAAAACTGAGTCGTGCTGAAATACCGGGTCATTAGCTAAAAACATTGCTGGGTGAAGGGGTATGTTCTCTCTATAGGCTTGAACAAAGTGTTTCTTTCTTTCAGGTTCTATTAGAGGACACTGCACTAGGATGTGAAGTACAGTAAGTACCTCCCCACATCTAGTACAGGTCGGGGGTTCGCCTCCAGACAACAAGTAATTGTGCGTGCCGTAAGTGTGTCCTATTCTGAGCCTACAGAATAGGACATCATTTCTTCTAGATTTCGTGGTGGATGGCCAGTTCCCTAAGCGAGGCTTAATTAAATGAAGTTTGTTTAGACTCTGGGCGTCCCACAAACGTTGCCAGTGGGCTCGAAGTCTCTTGCGTAGATATGGCTTCATATCGGGAACAGGGACGGGCATGGATGTGTTTCCAGCTTTTGCGTCGATGGATATGGCAATCTGGTCTGCCAGTACATTTCCCTCGATGTCTCGGTGTCCTGGCACCCAGCACACCACAACATGCTGCCCAGACGCATATATATTACATTATAATGAATAAAGCGATACTATTACTGGATTTTTGTGCCTTTTAAGAGATTTTAAAGCTTTTACTACGCTCAGCGAGTCTGTGTAGATAATTGCTTTTGGTATTTTCGATTCTTTGATATGTTTAAGAGCCGACAGTATTGCACAAGCCTCTGCTGTGAAAATGCTCGTTTGGGGGTGCAGGGCGTCGGCATCTGAAAATGATGGGCCAACCGCTGCATAAGAGACGCCAGCATGAGACTTTGATGCATCGGTGTAAAATTCCGGACAGGAGTATTTATGCTGCAGTTCGAGGAAATGCATTCGAATGTGTGCAACTGGGGCGTGCTTCGAAACATGTAAAAAGGACAAATCACAGTCGACAATCTGCCACTGCCACGGTGAGACCTGTATAGTGGGTGTCATTAGACGATGTTCAAAGAGTGGGACATCCATTTCCTCAGCCAGACTTCTCACACGCAACGAGAAGGGCTCTCTTACTGCAGGTCGGTTATGAAAGAGGTGGGAGCTGGACAAATCATTTACGGTGGAATATGAGGGATGTTCACTGTTTGCATTCACTCTAAGAAAATACATGAAAGCTGTGTAGGTCCTCTGGAAGTGGAGGGACCACTCATTGGATTCCACGTAAAGGCTTTCTACAGGGTTTGTCCTAAAAGCACCTGTAGACAAGCGAATACCTAGATGGTGGATGGGGTCCAGCATCTTCAACGCGGTTGGGGTGGCTGACTGGTAAATTATGGCCCCGTAGTCTAGGCGTGTTCGTATGAGGCTTTTATACAAATTTAACAGACACTTTCTGTCACTACCCCATGTAGTGCGTGACAACACTTTTAAAATATTCATTGTTTTCATGCACTTGTTTTTTAGATGTTTTAGGTGTGGTATGAATGTTAGCTTAGTGTCAAGAATTATGCCTAAGAATTTATGTTCCGTTTTTACAGGTAGACGCTGTCCTTGCAGGTCAATGTCGGGGTCGGGGTACAGTCCTCTCTTTCTAGAAAAAAGGACGCAGGCGCTCTTTTGTGGATTTAGGCAGAAACCATTCTCGTCTGCCCATTTAGCCACCTTGTTCAGACCAAGTTGAACCTGCCGCTCACAGATTGCAAGGTTGCATGATTTAAATCCAATCTGTATATCATCGACGTACGTTGAATAAAACATGTTGCGTGGGATGCATAGACGCAAGGAATTCATTTTTATAATGAAGAGAGTGCAACTGAGCACCCCACCCTGTGGTACTCCGGTTTCCTGCACGAAAGGCCGTGATAATGCATTGCCAACTCGAACACGGAATGTGCGATTCAGCAGATAACTTTCAATCACATTTAACATATTACCACGTATACCAAAGTGGGAGAGGTCTCTCAGTATTCCGAACCGCCATGTGGTGTCGTATGCTTTTTCCATATCGAGGAAAACAGAAAGGAAGAATTGTTTGTGAACAAAAGCTTCACGTATCTGTGCCTCAATACGTATCAAATGGTCAATGGTGGATCGACCCTCGCGAAAACCGCACTGGTATGGGTCAAGCAGCTTGTTTGATTCTAGGAAATGTATCAGACGACGGTTTATCATTTTCTCGAAAGCTTTGCAGAGGCAGCTTGTTAGAGCTATGGGCCGGTAACTCGATACGGACGATGGATCCTTGCCCTGCTTCAGGATAGGGATCACTATGGCCTCTTTCCAGGCAGAGGGGATCTCGCCGGAGGTCCATATAGAGTTATAGAGACAGAGAAGGGTTTTCTTCGTTTCAGAGGGTAGGTTTTTCAACATGTCATATAGTATACGGTCAGGGCCTGGGGCAGATTGGTTGCAACAGGTGAGTGATGCATGCAGCTCTGCTAGGGAGAAAGGTAGGTTATATGGTTCGTTTCCGGTGCTCTTTCGGTCCAGTTTTTGTTTTTCTATTACTGATTTGTATCTTTTAAACGCTGGAGAATAGTGTGATGAACTGGACACATGTTCAAAATGTGCACCCAGATGGTTCGCCTGGTCCTCCAGGCTGTCTCCCTGCGTGTGTACCAGGGGAGGCGGATGTGTTTGTCGTCCTCTTACTCTATTCACCCTGTTCCAAACCTTGGCCTCATCCGTGTACGAGTTGATACTTGATAAAAATGTTTGCCAGCTGTCTCTCCTGGCTTGTCTGCGTGTTCTCCTACCTTGGGACTTGATTTTCTTGAAACTGACAAGGTTTTCAGCAGTAGGATAATCGCGAAGCTGCCTCCATGCTTTGTTCTGCTGCCTACGTGCGTTCCGGCATTGTTCATTCCACCAAGGAACACGGCGTTTGCTAGAAAGTCCACTTGTTTGGGGAATACACTTAGAAGCTGCGTCAATTATGAAATTAGTCAAATACTCGATGGCACCGTCAATTCCGAGCGATGAAATGTCAGCCCACGAGAGCTTACTGGTAAGTGCTTGGAATTTATCCCAGTCTGCTGCATTGACCTTCCACCGAGGAGCATGTGGTGGAGATTCGTATTGTCTTGGTGCTCTCAGCAGTATTGGGAAATGGTCGCTCCCGTAAGGGTTTTTTATAACTTCCCATTCAAGTTCAGGCAATATGGATGGAGAAGCTATGCTGAGGTCTATAGAGGAAAATGTTTTGTTTGCAAGACAATAATATGTAGGTTCTTTTTTGTTAAGCAGACAAGCACCGGATGAGAACAGAAAATCTTGAATTAGACGGCCTCGCGCATCGATGCGAGCGTCGCCCCACATATTGTTGTGTGCATTGAGATCGCCCAGAACAAGATAGGGCTCTGGCAATTCATCTATCAAGGACTGAAATTCGTGTTTGTGTAAGCGGTAATGTGGGGGTATGTAAAGCGAGCAAATTGTGACGAGCTTGTTTAGGAGAACAAGTCGGACTGCCACTGCTTCAAGTGGCGTTTGCAGCTTCAAACGTTGACACGCTATGCTTTTGTGAATTATAACGGCAACACCGCCTGAGGATGCACGAGCATCATCGCGGTCTTTACGAAACGTAACATACTGTCGGAGAAAGTTCGCATGTTCCGATTTTAAGTGAGTTTCCTGTACACACAGCACTTTTGGATTATGTTCGTGGAGAAGTTCTTGTACATCATCGAGGTTCGTAAGAAGGCCTCTGATGTTCCATTGTATGATTTGTGTATCCATACTGGATGTAAATGGGTGCTGTGTGTACTAAAAAAGGAAGTGTTGCCTTAGATTACAGAGCCCTTTCCAGGCCCTGTAACGCGGGATTTGTCCTTTCTGAAGCGGTCGAGTGAACCTCGCCGCTCCTTAGGCGCTTGGTGCGCCGTCAGGATGGGTGTGGTGTCCATTGCCTCTTGTGAGGCGCCGGACACGCGCTCTTGCGAGCGAGAAGTTTCACGAGAAAGTCTCGCCGCGAAGGACGAGACATTTGCGCCCATCATCCCGGAGGTCGATGGGGTTGCCTTTGGGCCTGAGCTGCGCCGGCTGTTGCCAGCGCCAGCAGGGGCCCGTGAGGGTGAGGCAGCCTTGACTGCACCCACCGTGGGAGCTGCTGGCGGGCCTGCAGGTTCGTTACGCGTAGCGCTGGCTGCTACCGAGGGCTGTTGTGGTGCCGGCAACCCTAGGGTAACCGGGCCTGTTTGCTGGTTGGGTGGAGTAGACTTCGCTACTTCCACCCTAGGGGCAGGAGCCACAAGCGACAGCTCGCTGCGCGCGGGCTGGGCAGGTGGCAATAGCCGCTGCGACGCTGCCCCTTGACGCGCCGCATCAGCGTAAGTGGTCGTGTGGAATGGTGAGCACCTTTTGCGTGCTTCCTTAAACGATATGTTTTCGCGGACTTTGAGAGTGATGATTTCTTTTTCTTTTTTCCAGTTCAGACAAGACCGGGAGTAAGCTGGATGCTCACCATCACAGTTTACACAGTGAGGTGTCGCTTCACAGTTGTCTGAGGCATGACCTTGGGTTCCACATTTCGCACATGTCAATCTGCCACGGCAGCTCTGCGAGCCGTGGCCAAATCTTTGACATTGGAAGCATCTTCTGGGATTAGGAATGTATGGTCTGACAGCTATCTTAGTGTATCCGGTTTCTATTGTTTGTGGCAGATCGCAAGTGGCAAAGGTCAGGATCAGGTGTTTTGTAGGAATTTCTTTATTGTCTCGTCGGATAATGATACGCTGTACGTTGGTTACATTTTGCTCTTTCCAGCCCTCCAATAGTTCGGTTTCGGACAAGTCAATGAGATCTGCATCAGAAACTACTCCGCGTGCTGTATTCATAGAACGGTGAGGTGAAACGGTAACAGGAATGTCTCCAAATGCCACAAGCTTGTTGAGTTTATTGTGCTGCTCTTTATCACGGATCTCAAGGAGGAGGTCCCCGCTCGCCATTTTGGTGACTTTGTAACCTGGGCCAAGGGCGTCAGTCAAGCCTTTTGCGACTAGAAAAGGGGATACGGTTCTTGCTGGTTTTTCGGTCTTCTCACTGTGAACTACTTGGTAACGGGGGAAAATTTCTCTTGGTCTGAATAAGCTTAATAGTTCTTCGGTGCGTCCCCTCTTGTGAGGGTGACGATCAAGTAAACGGGGAAATGCAGGCGTTCCCATACTGGTTTGGTTTATTTCGGCGGCAATGGCGGCCACCCACCACGGAGCCCAACTAGGGGACGCTGCAGCACTTAACGCGTAAGGGTGCAGGCGCCAACCGTACATTGCCACTATAACCTAATATATTATACCCAAGGGAGGGCACATACACAAGGTTAACCCAAGCCGCCTGTGAAAATTAGGAAGGGACGGAAGAGAAGAGATGATAGGAGAGTAAAAGAAAGGAGATAGGAAAGCAAAAGGTTGGAGAGGGGGACAGGAAAAGGCGACCACCGGTTTCCCCCGGGTGGGTTAGTCCGGGGGTGCCGTCTACGTGAAGCGGAGGCCAAAGAGGTGTGTTGCCTCAGCCGAGGGGCCATGAAGGTCCGAGCACCCGGCATCGGCTCAACCCCCAGGATCCTCTTTTCCCCGGACACGGCTAAGCCACGCACGGCTACACGCGGGAGGGTCCAACCCTCGTGTGCTCGGGTACGTGGTGGTGCAACTCACCAAACGCCTGCTGACGCAGACGCCCCTGCGGGGCTTTAAGCAGTCAGTCCAATTTAGCGTTGAAGAATGTCACATCGTGATTTACTTTTGAACTAGAGCAGAAGTGTTTGAAGTGGCTTCCACGCACCCGTAGTTTCTATGTGTATATGGATTCTTTATGCAGTCAGTCCAACTGCACGTTGAAGAATGTCACTTCGTAATTTACTTTTGAACTAGACCAGAAGCGTTTTAGTGGCTGTCACGCACCCGTAGTTTCTCTATTGTGTCTATGGATTGTTTATGCAGTCAGTCCAACTGCACATTGAGAAATGTCACTTCGTAATTTACTTTTGAACTAGACCAGAAGTGCTTCTAGTGGCTGTCACGCACCCGTAGTTTCTGTAATGTGTCTATGGATTGTTTATGCATGCAGTCCAATTGCGCGTTGAACAATTTCACTTCGTAATTTACTTTTGAACAATACGAGAAGCGTTTCTAGTGGCTGTACGCACCCGTAGTTTCTCTATTGTTTCTAGGGATATCTTATACAGTCAGTCCAATTTAACGTTGAAGATTGTCACTTCGTAACTTACTTTTCACCGAGACCAGAACATTTCTAGTGGCTGTCACGCACCCGTAGTTTCTCTATATGTGTCTATGGATTGTTTATACAGTAAGTCCTATTTCGCGTTGAAGAATTTCACTCCGTAATTTACTTTTGAACTAGACCAGAAGCGCTTCTAGTGTCTCTCACGCACCCGTAGTTTCTCTATATGTGTCTAGGGATTGTTCATGTAGTTAGTCCATCTGCACGTTGAGAAATGTCACTTCGTAATTTACTTTTGAACTAGACCAGAAGCGTTTCTAGTGGCTCTCACGCAACCGTAGTTTCTCTATATGTGTCTAGGCATTGTTTATGCATCCCGTCCAATTGCGCGTTGAACAATTTCACTTCCTAATTTACTTTTGAGCAATACCACAAGCGTTTCTAGTGGCTGTCACGCACCCGTAGTTTCTCTATTGTGTCTAGGGATTGTTTATACAGTCAGTCCAACTTCGCGTTGAAGAATGTCACTTCGTAATTTACTTTTGAGCTAGACCAGAAGCGTTCCAGTGGCCCTCACGCAACCGTAGTTCCTCTATATGTGTCTAAGTATGGCTCACGCAGTCACTCCAATTGCGCGTTGAAGAATTCCACTTCGTAATTTAACTTTGAACTAGACCAGAAGCGTTTCTAGTGGCTCTCACGCAACCGTAGTTTGTGTCTATGGATTGTTCATGCAGTCATTCCGTTTGCCCGTTGAAGAATTTCACTTCGTAATTTACTTTTGAACTAGACCAGAAGCGTTTCTAGTGGCTCTCACGCAACCGTATTTTCTCTATGGATTGTTTATTTATTTTCTCTATGGATTGTTTCTCTATGGATTGTGTATAGGGATTGTTCACGTAGTCACTCCAATTGCGCGTTGAGGAATGTCACTTCGTAATTTACTTTTGAACTATACCAGAAGCGTTTCCAGCGGCTGTCGTGCACCCGTAGTTTCTCTATTGTGTCTAGGGATTGTTTATACAGTCAGTCCAATTCTAGCGTTTAAGAATGTCACTTCGTAATTTACTATTGCACTAGACCAGAAGCGTTTCTAGTGGCTCTCACGCAACCGTAGTTTCACTATATGTGTCTAGGGATTGTTGATGCATCCAGTCCAATTTCGCGTTGAAGAATGTCACTTCGTAATTTACTTTTGAACTAGACCAGAAGCGTTTCTAGTGGCTTTCACGCGACCGTAGTTTCTCTATATGTGTCCCCAGGCAGAGACAAAATAAATAACAAGCTCCTGCGCAATCTGGATGACGGCACTATTCAATCTCTTACTGACCTATTTAATCATCATTGGGAGGCGGGTACGCTACCAGCGGATTGGAAGCACGCTGACATCATCCTCATTCCAAAGCCAGGCAAAGCCTCATGCTTAGAAAATCTTAGACCAATCTCACTAACTTCATGCCTAGGTAAGCTTCTGGAGCACGTCATTCTGAACCGACTTCAACCTTACCTAGAATCCAACGACTTGCTGCACGAAACGATGTTCGGATTCCGGCCCAACCTTTCTACCCACGACATTCTCCTTCAGCTGAAGGAACAAGTCCTTGAACACATTTCACCACACAACACCGGAGCGATCTTAGCACTAGACCTTAAAGGTGCTTTCGACAATGTGACTCACAATACCATCCTTACAAACCTAAGTCTTACCAACTGTGGTCGTAATACTTACAACTACGTACGCGCCTTTCTAACCAACCGCACGGCCACAGTAGGCATTGGCTCACTCAGAACTCCGACGTTACCTACTCTCAACAAAGGAACCCCACAAGGTGCCGTTCTATCACCCACCCTTTTCAACATTGCTATGATGAAGCTACCTGACAAACTCAACGCAATACCAGGAATCAGGCACGCAGTATACGCCGATGATATCACTATCTGGACCACCACTGGTTCTGAAGGAGAAAAGCAAGACGCACTCCAACAAGCGACCGACGCCGTCCAGCACTATGCAAGAAGCAGCGGTCTCCGATGCTCCCCCGAGAAGTCGGAACTATTACTGGTTCGACAGAAATCCCGTAGAAAACTCAATGAAATACCCCACATTACACTCACCCTCGACGGCAAAGAAATACCAACAGTAAATCGCGTCCGCATCCTCGGCCTCCATATACAACAGGACGGCGGAGGCGCATACACCATCCAACGTCTCAAGCACACAACTTTCCAAGTCATGCGAATGATCAGCCGCATCACTACCAAACAACACGGCCTGAAAGAAGACGACGTGACCCAGCTCGTCCAGGCCCTGATAATCAGCCGCATCGCCTACGCTGCCCCGTACCTTCCCCTCACTCCCAAAGAGAAAGATCAGCTAGACATACTTCTGCGGAAAGCATACAAGCAAGCGCTCGGCCTACCACCGGGAACAGCCACACTCAAGCTCGAAGCCCTAGAAGTCCATAACACAGTAAGAGAAATCATAGACGCCCATCTCACAAGCCAACGAGAACGCCTAGCCCTCACACCAACAGGCAAGAAGCTCCTAGCGCGCCTAGGCTACCCAACACAGGGCCGAGGCCACGAAAAATCAATCTATCTGGCCCCCAACATCCGGGAGCATATCAAGGTCGCCGCCATCCCCAGAAGCATGCACCCGGAACATCATGCCGGTCGTCGCAAAGCTCGCGCAAAGACTCTTCAAACAAGATACGGTAACCTCCCCACCATACTATACACAGATGCCGCGCAGTACCCCCGAAAAGCAGCCATGGCAGTGAGCGTTGTCGACCATAACCTTCAAGAGGTGGTCTCGATGACGGTCCGCACAGCCAACGCCCTCGAAGCGGAGGAGACAGCCATCGCCTTAGCCATCACCTCTAGTCAAACCAAAGAACACGTTATTACCGACTCCCAATCAGCTTGCCGTAGCTATGCCAGAGGCAGAATATCTTCCATCGCCGCCCGACTCCTCAAACAAGCCTCTCAATTACCCGACGTTGAAATAGTATGGACTCCAGGACACGAGTCCCTACGTGGAAATCAGCGTGCGCACGCTGTAGCCCGAGCTCATGTCACCCGGGCGCCACAGGAGAGGGATACGATCGCATCTATGGAGCCTGTACCTTTGCAATACCACGCCATATTAGAACACCACAGATTGAACAGACGTCAATACCCACCCCCGCACAAGACCCTCTCACGCGAAGACGCAGTAGCATGGCGACAATTACAAACCAACACATACCCCCATTTAAGTAGATTACACGCAATACACCCTGCACTGTACTCGTACAAATGCCCCCTTTGCAACGACTACGCTTCCCTATATCACACCACATGGGCATGCCCCAAAATACAGGTAGTCCCGCATATACCCAACCCCACACCCGAGCAGTGGGAGGCCGTGCTGACTAGCTCGGACCCTCGTGACCAGCAACAACTGGTGCGGCGGACCCGGGAGACAGCAAGAGCCGCAGGAGCCCTGGACTGAGGGCACCTCCCAACACAAGCAGGGAGACACCTGCTTGTTTTTGTTTTCTTAATAAATGTTTTTCCTCCTCCTCCTCCTCTCTATATGTGTCTATGGATTGTTTATGCAGTCAATCCAACTGCACGTTGAAAAATGTCACTTAATAATTTACTTTTGAACAATACCAGAAGCGTTTCCAGTGGCTCTCACGCAACCGTAGTTTCTCTATATGTGTATATATAAGTGTGATTGTAGATGCATCCCGTCCAATTTCGCGTAGAAGAATGTCGCTTCGTAATTTACTTTTGAACTAGACCAGAAGCGCTTCTAGTGGCTCTCACGCACCAGTACTTTCACTATATGTGTTTAGGGATTGTTTATGCATGCAGTCCAATTGCCCGTTGAACAATTTCACTTCGTAATTTACTTTCGAACAATACCAGAAGCGTTTCTAGTGGCTGTCATGCACCCGTAGTTTCTCTATTGTGTCTAGGGATTGTTTATACAGTCAGTCCAATTTAGCGTTGAAGAATGTCACTTCGTACTTTACTTTTGAACTAGACCAGAAGTGCTTCAAGTGGCTCTCACGCAACCATAGTTTCTCTATATGTGTCTATGGGTTGTTTATGGAGTCAATCCAACTGCACGTTGAAAAATGTCACTTCGTAATTTACTTTTGAACTAGACCAGAAGCGTTTCTAGTGGCTTTCACGCGACCGTAGTTTGTCTATATGTGACTAGGGATTCTTGATGCATCTAGTCCAATTTCGCGTTGAAGAATGTCACTTCGTAATTTACTTTTGAACTAGAACAGAAGCGTTTCTAGTGGCTTTCACGCGACCGTAGTTTCTCTACATGTGTCTAGGGATTGTTTATACAGTCAGTCCAATTTAGCGTTAAAGAATGTCACTTCGTAATTTAGTTTTGAACTAGACCAGAAGCGTTTCCAGTGGCTCTCACGCAACTGTAGTTTCATTATAAGTGTCTAGGGATTGTTTATGCATGCAGTCCAATTGCCCGTTGAACTATTTCACTTCGTAATTTACTTTTGAACAATACCAGAAGCGTTTCTAGTGGCTGCCATGCACCCGTAGTTTCTCTATTGTGTCTAGGGATTGTTTATACAGTCAGTTCAATTTAGCGTTGAAGAATGTCACTTCGTAATTTACTTTTGAACTAGACCAGAAGCGTTTCCAGGCACTCTCACGCAACCGTAGTTTCTCTATATGTGTCTAGGGATGGTTCACGCAGTCACTCCAATTGCGCGTTGAAGAATGTCACTTCGTAATTTACTTTTGAACTAGACCAGAAGCGTTTCCAGTGGCTCTCACGCAACCGTAGTTTCTCTATATGTGTCTAGGGATGGTTCACGCAGTCACTCCAATTGCGCGTTGAAGAATGTCACTTCGTAATTTACTTTTGAACTAGACCAGAAGCGTTTCCAGTGGCTCTCACGCAGCCGTAGTTTCATTATATGTGTCTAGGGATTGTTGATGCATCCAGTCCAATTTCGCGTTGAAGCATGTCACTTCGTAATTTACTTTTGAACTAGACCAGAAGCGTTTCTAGTGGCTTTCACGTGACCGTAGTTTCTCTATATGTGTCTAGGAATTGTTGATGCATCCAGTCCAATTTAGCGTTAAAGAATGTCATTTCGTAATTTAAATTTGAACTAGACCAGAAGCGTTTCTAGTGGCTCTCACGCAACCCTAGTGTATGTGTCTAGGGATTGTTCATGCAGTCATTCCATTTGCCCGTGGAAGAATTTCACTTCGTATTTACTTTTGAACTAGACCAGAAGCGTTTCTAGTGGCTCTCACGCAATTCTAGTTTCTCTATATGCGTCTAGGGATTGTTTATGCATCCAGTCCAATTGCGCATTGAAGAGATTCACTTCGTAATTTACTTTTGAACTAGGCCAGAAGCGCTTCTAGTGGCTCTCACGCACCCGTAGTTTCTCTATTGTGTCTAGGGATTGTTTATACAGACAGTCCAATTTAGCGTTGAAGAATGTCACTTGGTAATTTACTTTTCAACTAGACCAGAATGTTTCTAGTGGCTCTCACGCAACCATAGTTTCTCTATATTTGTCTATGGATTGTTTATGCAGTCAATCCAACTGCACGTTGAATAATGTGACTTAATAATTTACTTTTGAACAATACCAGAAGCGTTTCTAGTGGCTCTCACGCAACCGTAGTTTCTCTATATGTGTCTAGGGATTGTAGATACATCCATTTCAATTTCGCGTTGAAGAATGTCGCTTCGTAATTTACTTTTGAATCCAACCAGAAGCGTTTCTAGTGGCTCTCACGCAACCGTAGTTTCTCTATATGTGTCTAGGGATTGTTTATGCATCCCGTCCAATTGCGCGTTGAACAATTTCACTTCCTAATTAATTTTTTAACAATACCAGAAGCGTTTCTAGTGGCTGTCACGCACCCGTAGTTTCTCTATTGTGTCTAGGGATTGTTTATATAGTCAGTCCAATTTAGCGTTGAAGAATGCCACTTCGTAATATACATTTCAACTAGACCGGAATGTTTCTAGTGGCTCTCACGCAACCGTAGTTTCTCCATATGTGTCTATGGATTGTTTCTGCAGTCAATCCAACTGCACGTTGAAAATGTCATTTCGTAATTTACTTTTGAACTAGACCAGAAGCGCTTCTAGTGGCTCTCACGCACCATTACTTTCTCTATATGTGTCTAGGGATTGTTTATGCATGCAGTCCAATTGCCCGTTGAACTATTTCACTTCGTAATTTACTTTCGAACAATACCAGAAGCGTTTCTAGTGGCTGCCATGCACCCGTAGTTTCTCTATTGTGTCTAGGGATTGTTTATACAGTCAGTTCAATTTAGCGTTGAAGAATGTCACTTCGTAATTTACTTTTGAACTAGACCAGAAGCGTTTCCAGGCGCTCTCACGCAACCGTAGTTTCTCTATATGTGTCTAGGGATGGTTCACGCAGTCACTCCAATTGCGCGTTGAAGAATGTCACTTCGTAATTTACTTTTGAACTAGACCAGAAGCGTTTCCAGTGGCTCTCACGCAACCGTAGTTTCTCTATATGTGTCTAGGGATGGTTCACGCAGTCACTCCAATTGCGCGTTGAAGAATGCCACTTCGTAATTTACTTTTGAACTAGACCAGAATGTTTCTAATCACTCTCATGCAACCATAGTTTCTCTATATGTGTCTATGGATTGTTTATGCAGTCAATCCAACTGCACGTTGAAAAATGTCACTTCGTAATTTAACTTTGAACAGGACCAGAAGCGTTTCTAGTGGCTCTCACGCAACCGTAGTTTATCTGTCTAGGGATTCTTCATGCAGTCATTCAATTTGCCTGTTGAAGAATTTCACTTCGTAATTTACTTTTGAACTAGACCAGAAGCGTTTCTAGTGGCTCTCACGCAACCGTATTTTCTCTATATGGGTATAGGGATTGTTGATGCATCCAGTCCAATTTCGCGTTGAAGCATGTCACTTCGTAATTTACTTTTGAACTAGACCAGAAGCGTTTCTAGTGGCTTTCACGCGACCGTAGTTTCTCTATATGTGTCTAGGAATTGTTGATGCATCCAGTCCAATTTAGCGTTAAAGAATGTCATTTCGTAATTTACTTTTGAACTAGACCAGAAGCGTTTCCAGTGGCTCTCACGCAACCGTAGTTTCACTATACGTGTCTAGGGATTGTTGATGCATCCTGTCCGATTTCTCGTTGAAGAATGTCACTTCGTAATTTACTTTTGAACTAGACCAGAAGCGTTTCTAGTGGCTTTCACGCAACCGTAGTTTCTCTATATGTGTCTAGGGATTGATGATGTATGTTGTTTAATGGCGCAAGGGCCAGGTATGGCCAAAGAGCGCCAGGCCGGTGTTAATAAGTTGACAATGGAGCAATGAATTGCGAAAGGTAGATGTGTCGTGGCTGTAAAAGGGCCTAAAAACAATCGCTGTAAAATGCGTAAAATATATATGTAATAAAATTATGGCAATGGCTAATGAGGTGCACTATGAAACGAAAGAACAAATTGCAAGATAATGATGATAAATGAGAATTTATCACTGATAAGTCTTTCAAAAAGCATTACTGCCTCTTCAGGCCCTTTGAAATGCAAGGGCCTGGAGACGCGTGCTATACAAAACTACTATCGCAGCGGCATCCTCTGGAGAGAGGATGCGCTATGAAACTATTGGGCAAATAACATGCAATGTAACATCGCTAAGAAAACCCAGGACAGCTTTGGTGTTAAAGAGGGGTTTGTCACCCAGAAACATAGCGGGATGGAGAGGGAGACAGTACCGGTACGCTAGAGGAAAGTGCCTTTTTCTCTCTGTTTCGGCTTCCCTGCACTCCACGAGGGCGTGGAGCACGGTAAGCCTCTTTCCACATCTACCACAGGTTGGTGGGTCATTTCCGGTTAAAAGAAAATTGTGGGTGCCGTATGTATGTCCTATTCTCAAACGAGAGAATAGGACATTAGTTCTTCGTATTTTCGTAACGGGATGCCAGGGACCTATCTGTGGCTTAACTAAATGGAGCTTATTGTTCGTTTCGGCATCCCACAAGCGCTGCCAGTGGCTTCGAAGATTATTTCTTAAGTAGGGCTTGAGGTCTGCGGCAGGGATAGAAGCTGTAGGGTTAACGGCTCGCGATGTAGTTGATGAGGCCATTTGATCAGCCAGAACATTGCCCTCGATGCCTCTATGGCCAGGCACCCAGCACAAAATAATATGCTGGTTAGCCATATATGCTTTGCACAGAGCAGAATACAGTTCAATGAGTACGGGGTTTTTGTGTCTGTGTAGAGTCATGATAGCTTTTACAACGCTTAGGGAGTCTGTAAATATTATTGATCGTTTGAGTTTTGACTTGCCTATATTCTTCACGGCTGATAAAAGTGCATAGGCTTCAGCCGTAAAAATGCTTGTTTCCGGGTGCAGTACATCGGACTCGGAGAACGATGGGCCGACTACTGCATAAGAAACCCCTGCATGTGACTTGGAAGCGTCAGTGTAAAACTGAGTGCAGGACGAGTACTTGAACTGGATTTCTAGAAAATGCATCTGGATATGTGCCTCTGGAGCGTCTTTTGTGACCTCTACAAACGAAGTATCACACTCTATGAGTTGCCACTGCCACGGTGGCACTGGATTTGCTGGGGCCATCAAATTATTTTCAAGTAGTGGGATATCCATTTCTGCACTAATTTTTCTTATACGTAGTGAAAAGGGTTCTCTTACTGTCGGCCGGTTATTAAACAGTGTGGCACTGGTCATATCATTTATGATTGAGAAGGACGGATGTTCCGAGTTCGAATTTACTTTTAGGAAATAGGCAAGGCTTAAGTATGAACGTTGCATGTCAAGCGACCACACGTCCGCTTCTACGTACAAGCTTGACACAGGACTTGTCCTGGAGGCACCAGTGGCTAAGCGGATGCCGAGATGGTGTACAGGATCCAGCATCCTTAGGGCGCTTGGCGTAGCGGAATGGTACACTATGGCGCCGTAATCTAGTCGTGTGCGTATGAGGCTCTTATACAGATTTAAAAGGCACTTTGTGTCACTACCCCAAACGGTGCGTGACAACACTTTTAGAATATTCATTGTTTTCATGCACTTGTTTCTTATATACTGTATGTGTGCCACAAATGTAAGTTTCGTATCTAGAATCACACCTAAAAATTTATGTTCTGTTTTTACGGCCACACGTTGTCCCTGCAACTCAATGTCAGGATCGGGGTGCAGACCCCTCTTCCTGGAGAACAGGACGCAGGTGGTTTTTTGTGGGTTAAGGCTAAATCCATTCTCGTCTGCCCACTTAGACACCTTGTTCAGACCAAGCTGAATCTGCCGCTCACAGACTGCAAGATTGCACGAGGCGAAACCTATCTGTACATCATCGACGTATGCAGAGTAAAACATGTTTCTTGGGATGTACAGACGCAAAGAACTCATTTTTACGATGAAGAGAGTGCAACTCAGCACCCCGCCCTGTGGCACTCCAGTTTCCTGCACAAATGGTCTTGATACAGCATTTCCCACACGAACACGGAATGTGCGATTAGATAAATAACTTTCTATGACATTTAACATGTTACCACGTATACCAACGTGTGAGAGGTCTCGAAGTATTCCAAACCGCCACGTGGTATCGTAGGCTTTTTCCATATCAAGGAATACAGACAGAAAGAACTGTTTATGGACAAAAGCTTCACGAATTTGCGTCTCAATACGTATTAGATGGTCGGCGGTGGATCGACCCTCTCGAAACCCGCATTGGTACGGGTCAAGCAATTTGTTTGATTCGAGGAAGTGTATTAGTCTGCGGTTTATCATTTTTTCGAACAGTTTGCAGAGACAGCTTGTTAGTGCTATAGGCCGGTAACTTGAAGCAGACGAAGGGTCCTTGCCCTGCTTCAGTATAGGAATGACAATGGCCTCTTTCCAGGCAGAGGGGATCTTGCCGGAGGACCATATAGCATTGTAAAGGCAGAGGAGCGTTTTCTTTGTTTCTTGGGGAAGGTGTTTTAGCATTTGATAAACTATGCGGTCAGAGCCTGGGGCAGACTTGTTGCAACAACTAAGGGACGCATACAGCTCAGCGATGCAAAATGGCCGGTTGTATGCCTCGTCTCCGGTGCATTTTCTTTCTATTTTCTGTTTTTCTATGGTAGCCTTGTGTCTTTTAAATGTTGGCGAATAATGGGATGAGCTGGACACATGTTCAAAATGTGCTCCCAAGCAGTTAGCTTGTTCTTCCAGACTGTCGCCTTGTGTGTTTACCAACGGGAGTGAATAAGTTTGTAGCCCTTTTATCTTATTAACTTTCTTCAACTCTGCCCTCATCTGTATACGAGTTGATGCCTGATAAAAACTTCTCCCAACTCTCTCTCCTGGCCTGTCGACGCGTTCTTCTGCCCTGCGATTTTATCTTCTTAAAATTGACAAGATTCTCCGCAGTTGGGGAGTCCCGTAGCAAGCCCCACGCTTTGTTCTGTTTTCTACGTGCGTTCCGACATTCGTCGTTCCACCATGGGACACGGCGTTTGCAGGTCGCACCACTTGTTTTAGGTATACATTCAGAGGCGGCATCAATTATAAGAGATGTAAGATACTCGACAGCAGCATCAATTCCCAGCGAAGATATGTCAGACCACGAGATACTACTTGTCAGACTTTGGAATTTCTCCCAATCTGCTGTATCCAACTTCCAGCGAGGTGCCTGTGGTGGTTCGTTTTGTAGTGGTGATCTCAGCAGTATCGGGAAGTGGTCACTCCCGTAAGGATTTTTTATAACTTCCCATTTAAGCTCAGCAAATATAGACGGGGAAGCTACACTGAGATCAATGGAAGAAAACGTTTTGTTTGCGAGATTGTAGTAGGTGGGTTCCTTCTTATTCAGGAGACACGCACCAGAGGAGAAAAGAAATTGTTCGATTAGGCGTCCTCGTGCATCGATACGCGTGTCGCCCCACAAGCTGCTGTGTGCATTGAAATCGCCAAGAACGAGGTAAGGTTCTGGTAATTCATCTATAAATGACTGAAATTCATGCTTGTGTAAAGGATAATGTGGGGGTATGTAGAGAGAGCATACGGTTATGAGCTTACCCAGAAGTACAGCACGAACGGCTACCGCCTCAAGTGCCGTATTGAGTGGAAGTTGCTGACAGGCTACACTTCTGTCGAGTATGATGGCCACACCACCAGATGATGAGGCAGAATCCTCACGGTCTCTTCTGAAAACAATATTTTGACGTAGGAAGTTGGTGTTTCTGGAGTTTAGGTGTGTTTCTTGAACACACAGCACCTTTGGATTGAATTTATTGATAAGTTCTTGGATGTCGTCTAGGTTGTGGATTAGTCCCCTAACATTCCACTGCATTATTGTGTTCATGTTTGAGGAAAATGAAAGGTGCTGTGTGTCTCAAAAGGGAGGAGAGTAACTTACTTTACAGAGCCTTTGTTAGGCCCTGTAATTGGTGTTTTGTCTTTTTTGGAGCGGTCGAGAGAACCTCGCCGCTCCATCGACGCTACTAGCGCCGTTTGGCTTGGACTGGTGTCCATAGCCTCTTGCGAGGCACTGGACACCCGCTCCAGAGAGCGATGTGTGCGTCGCGTAGACTTCATCTCGAGCGACGAAGTCTTCGTCCTCACCGGACCGGAGGTCGACAGGACCCCTGGGGCCTCTGCGGTGCCCTGGCTGCTGCCGGAGCTTGTAGAGGCCACTGGTGTGGACAATTTGAGAGATGGCAGGGCAGCGTTGGCTGCTCCCACCTTAGGGGCGGGTGGCGTTGGCCTCGGCACGCTAGGCGTGGTCCGGGCTGCCGCCAGATGCCGTTGTGGTGCCGCCCCCCGTTGCACCACTTCGGCGAAAGATGTTTTGAGCAAGAATAAAGAGGAGATACGTTGTCGTGCTTCACGGAATGTTATGTTCTCCTTCACTTTTACAGTAATTATTTCTTTTTCTTTCTTCCAGGCTGGACAAGCTCTGGAGTATGCAGGGTGACTGCCATCGCAGTTAGCACAATGTACCTCGTCATTATTGCAATCGTCAGAAGAGTGACCGGTTGTGCCGCACTTTGCGCACATAAGCTGCCCTCGGCAGCTCTGGGATGCGTGACCAAATCTTTGACATTTGAAGCAACGTCGCGGGTTCGGAATGTATGGTCGAACATTAAGTTTTACGTAGCCGGTTTCAAGAGTCTCGGGTAAAGTAGTTGAACTGAAAGTTAGTATTAAATGCTTTGTTGGGATTTCGTTGTCATTCCGTCTGATTTTGATGCGCTGCACATGGATTACCCCTTGGTCCTTCCATCCATCCAGGAGTTCTTCTTCATTCAATGTCATTAGGTCTTCGTCTGATACTACACCTTTTACTGTGTTCATTGTTCGATGTTCGCTTACAGAAACAGGGATGTTACCAAAGGCTACGAGGTGTGCGAGTTTGTTGTATTGTTCCTTGTCTTTTAGTTCGAGGAGCAAATCTCCGGTTGCCATTTTTGTTGCCTTATACCCAGCTCCAATGGTCTCTTTTAGGCACTTGGCCACAAGAAATGGGGAAATTGCTCTAGCTTTCGTAGATGGTTGCTCACAGTGAAGGACGTGAAATTTCGGGAAAGTTTCTTTATTTTTGGGCCAGAATAGCGAGGTTGCGTCGGTGCGTACCCTTTTCGAAGGCACGATCGGTTGTAAACGGGTTTGAGGATCCCATGGAAAGAAGTGGTTTATTCGGCAACGGCGTCTGCCACCCACCACGGAGCCCAACAAGGGGACGTGGCAGAACATGTAAACAAGTCTGCACAGCGCCAGCAGTATGCCGTTACTATAACCTAATATGGTATACCCAAGGTAGGACAGCCACACCAGGTTAACCCTTGCCGCCAGGAAAAGTTGAAGTGAATGGAAAAGATGAGAAGACAGGAAAGATTAAAAGTGATAGGGAAAGACGAAGATTGGAGAGAGAGACAGGAAAAGGCAACTACCGATTTCCCCCGGGTGGGTCAGTCCGGGGGTGCCGTCTACGTGAAGCCGAGGCCAAAGAGGTGTGTTGCCTCCGCCGGGGGGCCATAAAGGTCCAAACACCCGGCTTCGGCTCAACCTCCAGGATCCCCTTTTCCCCGGACACGGCTAAGCCACGCACGGTTAAGCGCGGGAGGGCCCAACCCTCTTGTGCTCGGGTACGTGGTGGCGCAACTCACCAAACGCCTGCTTGCGCAGACGCCCCTGCGGGGGGCTACACGCGGGAGGATCCAACCCCCATGTGCTCGGGTACGTGGTGTCGCAACTCACCAAACGCCTGCTCACGCAGACGCCCCTGCGGGGGTCTAGGGATTGTTTATGCAGTCACTCCAATTGCGCGTTGAAGAATGCCACTTCGTAATTTACTTTTGAACTAGACCAGATGCGTTTCTAGCGGCTGTCACGCACACGTAGTTTCTCTATTGTGTGTAGGGAATGTTTATACAGTCAGTCCAATTTAGCGTTGAAGAATGTCACTTCATAATTTACTTTTCATTTAGATCAGAAGCGTTTCTAGCGGCTCTCACGCAATAGTAGTTTCTCTATATGTGTCTTGGGATTGTTTATGCATTCCGTCCAATTGCGCGTTGAAGAATGCCACTTCGTAATTTACTTTTGAACTAGACCAGAAGCGTTTCTAGCGGCTGTCACGCACACCTAGTTTCTCTATTGTGTGTACGGATTGTTTATACAGTCAGTCCAATTGCACGTTGAAGAATGTCATTTGGTAATTTACTTTTCAACTAGACCAGAAGCGTTTCTAGTGGCACTCACGACATTGTAGTTTCTCTATATATGTCTAGAGATTGTTTCGGCATGCAGTCCAATTTAGCGTTGAAGAATGTCACATCGTAATTTACTTTTCAACCAGTCCAGGAGCATTTCTAGTAGATTTCACACACCCGTAGTTTCTCTATTGTGTCTAGGGATTGTTTTTACAGTCAGTCCAATTTAGCGTTGAAGAATGTCACTTCGTAATTTACTTTTCATTTAGACCAGAAGCGTTTCTAGCGGCTCTCACGCAATAGTAGTTTCTCTATATGTGTCTAGGGATTGTTTATGAATCCAGTATAATTGCGCGTTGAAGGATTTCACTTCGTAATTTACTTTTGAACTAGACCAGAAGCGTTTCTAGTGGCTCTCACGCAATTCTAGTTTCTCTATATGTGTCTGGGGATTGGTTATGCATTCAGTCCAATTGCGCGTTGAAGAGATTCACTTCGTAATTTACTTTTGAACTAGGCCAGAAGCCCTTCTAGTGGCTCTCACGCACCCGTAGTTTCTCTATTGTGTCTAGGGATTGTTTATACAGACAGTCCAATTTAGCGTTGAAGAATGTCACATCGTAATTTACTTTTCAACTAGACCAGAATGTTTCTAGTGGCTCTCACGTAACCATAGTTTCTCTATATGTGTCTATGGATTGTTTATTCAATCAATCCAACTGCATGTTGAAAAATGTCACTTCGTAATTTACATTTGAACAATACCAGAAGCGTTTCCAGTGGCTCTCACGCAACCGTAGTTTCTCTATATGTGTATATATATGTGTGATTGTAGATGCATCCCGTCCAATTTCGCGTTGAAGAATGTCGCTTCGTAATTTCCTTTTGAACTAGACCAGAAGCGTTTCTAGTGGCTCTCACGCAACCGTAGTTTCTCTATATGTGTCTAGGGATTGTTTATGCATCCCGTCCAATTCCGCGTAGAACAATTTCAATCCCTAATTTACTTTTGAACAATACCAGAAGCGTTTCTAGTGGCTGTCACGCACCCGTAGTTTCTCTATTGTGTCTAGGGATTGTTTATACAGTCAGTCCAATTGAGCGTTGAAGAATGTCACTACGTACTTTACTTTTGAACTAGACCAGAAGTGCTTCAAGTGGCTCTCACGCAACCATAGTTTCTCTATATGCGTCTATGGATTGTTGATGGAGTCAATCCAACTGCACGTTTAAAAATGTCACTTCGTATTTACTTTTGAACTAGACCAGAAGCATTTCTAGCGGCTCCCACGCAACTGTATTTTCTCTATAAGGGTATAGGGACTGCTCACGTATGATGATATGTGGTTTTTGTGGCGCAAGGGCCAGGTATGGCCAAAGAGCGCCATGACTGATAATGTTGTGTTAAGCGCTGATTGATTAGTTGCGATGATAGGATGTAACATGGCTGTAAAGTGGCCTAAAATCAATCGCTATCGTAGTAGCGTAAAACGATATATAGTATAAAAATATGATAGTGATATGTGGAGTGGTCTATGGGTAAAGTACGAATGACAAGTGATCATGAGGCTAAAATGCAAGAGAATGAAAATAGCACGTATGCCTCCTTAAGGCCTTTGAGCCCAAAGGCTGCGAGGCAGGTGCTTTCTTTAACGCAGCTACCGCAGCAGAAACCTCTGTTAAGAGGCCGTGCTACGGATTGCCTGGGGCTATAACATGAAAACTGTGTACATCTTTTAAGAATTCCAACAATGATTGATATTTAAACAGAGGTTCTATACCTAAGATCATTAGAGGATGAAGTGGAATTTGCTGCCGGTGTGGTAATGGAAAATGCTTTTTCCGATTAGCGTTCAATTCAGTGCATTGCAGCAGGATGTGAAGCACGGTAAGTGGCTCACCACATTTATCACACGTGGGTGAATCACCACCGGACAAGAGGTAAGCGTGTGTACTGTATGTGTGTCCTATCCTAAGTCTGCAAAGTGTTACTTCTGTGCGGCGGTTCTTTGATACCGGCGGCCAGTTGCCAAGATACGGCTTGATAACATGCAGTTTATTTTCTGTTGCTCTATCCCACAACCGCTGCCAATAAGCCCTCAGCTTTTTCTTTAGGGTGGGCTTGAGGTCCATTACAGGGACAGTCGTGGAAGAGTTGGAAGCGTTCGCGTGGACGGATGTGGCTAGCTGGTCAGCCAACACGTTACCTTCTATCTCTCGGTGCCCCGGCACCCAGCATACCACGATATGTTGCTTGGACGCATAGGCGGTGCATAGTACAGAGTAAAGGGATAGAATTACAGGGTTTTTATATTTTTTGACAGTTTTTAAAGCGTTTACGACGCTCAAAGAGTCTGTGTATATAACTGCCTTTGGGATATTAGATTCTTTAATGTGTTTAACGGCGGCCAATATCGCGTGGGCCTCTGCTGTGAAAATACTTGTGTTAGAGTGCAGAACACCGGCATCCGAAAAGGACGGCCCGACCGCTGCGTAAGACACGCCGGAATTACACTTCGAAGCATCTGTAAAAAATTCAGGATAGGAGTATTTGTGCTGTAGTTCGAGGAAGTACATTCGGATATGCGCGACAGGTGCACGCTTTGTAATAGCTACAAAAGATGTGTCACAGTGTATAAGTTGCCACTGCCACGGCGGGGGCCGTATAGCAGGGGGCATTAGGTGGTATTCAGACAGTGGAACCCTTGTTTCTTCAGCTATGTCTCTAACGCGCAGTGAGAAAGGCTGTGCCACTCTGGGCCGGTTGCGAAAAAGTTGAGAACTGGACAAATCATTTATAGTGGAATATGCGGGCTGCTCACTGTTTGCGTTCACTCTCAGAAAATACATAAAAGACGAATATGTTCTCTGCAGATGAAGTGACCACTCATCCGATTCAACGTAAAGGCTTTCTACTGGGCTTGTTCTAAAGGCGCCTGTGGACAGACGAATGCCTAAGTGGTGGACAGGGTCCAGCATCTTCAGAGCAGTTGCAGTAGCCGACTGGTACACTATGGCTCCATAATCTAGTCGTGTGCGTATGAGGCTTTTATACAAGTTCATAAGACATTTTCTATCACTACCCCAGGTTGTGCGTGACAGCACCTTTAATATATTCATTGTTTTCATACATTTGTTTTTTAAATACTTTATGTGCTCTACAAAGGTTAATTTTTCGTCTAAAATTATGCCTAAAAATTTATGTTCCCTGTTTACAGGCAGACGCTCACCATGTAACACAATTTCAGGATCAGGGTGCAGGCCTCTCTTTCTAGAGAAAACTACACAGGTGCTTTTTTGTGGGTTCAGTCTGAACCCGTTCTCATCAGCCCATTTGGAGACCTTATTGAGACCAAGCTGGACCTGTCGCTCACATATTGCGAGAGAACATGATTGGAATCCGATCTGTACATCGTCAACATATGTTGAATAGAAGATGTTACGTGGTATGTATAGGTGAAGAGAATTCATTTTTACTATAAAGAGCGTGCAGCTGAGCACCCCGCCCTGCGGCACTCCAGTTTCCTGTACAAATTTCCGTGACAACACATTGCCCACTCGAACACGGAATGCGCGATTAGACAGATAACTTTCGATAACATTGAACATATTACCGCGTATACCTAAGTGTGAGAGGTCTCTCAATATCCCAAACCGCCACGTAGTATCATAGGCTTTCTCCATATCAAGGAATACAGATAAGAAAAACTGCTTATGAACAAAAGCTTCACGGATACGTGCCTCGATACGTATGAGGTGGTCACTGGTGGATCGGCCCTCCCGAAAACCACACTGGTATGGGTCGAGCAATTTGTTTGATTCGAGGAAGTGTAGTAAGCGACAGTTAATCATTTTTTCAAATACTTTGCAGAGGCAGCTTGTTAACGCTATAGGTCTGTAACTTGATACAGAGGAAGGATCCTTTCCGTGCTTCAGAATTGGAATTATAATAGCCTCCTTCCAAACAGAGGGGATCTCGCCGGAAAACCAGATAACGTTGTAAAGGGAAAGGAGGGTTTTTTGTGTTTCGAAGGGTAGTTGTTTCAGCATATCATATATTATGCGGTCTGAACCTGGGGCCGATGTATTACAACAGTTCAGTGCTGCCTGCAGTTCTGCTATGCAGAATGGTTTGTTGTACGCCTCACTTCCCGCACATTTTCTTTCTAACTTTTGTTGCTCTATTCGTGTTTTGTACTTTCTAAAGGTTTCGGAGTAGTGTGAGGAGCTCGATATCTGTTCAAAATGCGCACCAAGAAAGTTAGCTTGATCTTCCAGGCTTTCTGCGTGGCTATTTACTAAAGGCAGGGAATACGTTTGTTGCCCGTTAACTTTCTTCACTCTATTCCAGACTTTTCTCTCATCTGTGTACGAGTTTATGCTTGATATAAATTTTGCCCAACTCTCTCGTCTTGCTTGTCGGCGCGTTCTCCTTGCCTGGGATTTGACATGCTTAAAGTTTTCCAGGTTTTCTGCTGTTGGAGAATCGCGAAGCAGCGCCCACGCTTTGTTCTGGTTCCTCCGTGCTTGCCTACATGCATCGTTCCACCAGGGAACACGCCGCTTGGAGCCGATGCCGCTCGCTTGAGTAATACATTTACAGGCGGCGTCAAGTATAAAAGCTGTAAAATATGTAACCGCATCATCTATGGTTAGACCGGACATCTCAGTCCACGTTATATGAGTAAGAGCTCGGTACCGTTCCCAATCGGCTGAGTCAACCTTCCACCGAGGGACCTGCGGGGGGAGTTGATCTTGTTTCGGCGTACTCAGGATTATTGGGAAGTGGTCACTCCCATACGGGTTATTAAACACATTCCATTTAAAATAGGGTAAAAGCGTCGGCGATAAAATGCTAAGATCTATGGCAGAGTATGACTTGTTAGCCAGGTTAAAATACGTGGGCTCCTTCGTATTCAAGAGACATGCTCCAGAGGAAAAAAGCAGCTGTTCTATAACGCGACCTCGCGCATCACAGCGTGAATCACCCCACAAACTACTGTGTGCATTAAAATCACCAAGTATCAGATATGGCTCTGGGAGCTCATCTATTAATGATTCTAGGTCACGTCTGTGAAGCTGATAATGTGGTGGTATATACAATGAGCAGATGGTAATGAGCTTATTTAAAAGAACGGCTCGAACGGCCACTGCCTCAAGGGCCGTTTGGAGCTTCAAATGCTGACACGCTACACTTCTATCAGCAATGATGGCTACACCGCCAGATGATGCGACAGCATCCTCGCGGTCTTTCCGGAAAGTCATGTATTGTCGGAGGAAGTTGGTGTGTTTGGAAGTTAGATGTGTTTCTTGCACACACAGCACTTTAGGATTAAACTTACAGAGAATTTCTTGGACGTCATCTAGGTTCTTAATAGTCCTCTAATATTCCACTGTATGATGTTGTCCATGTCGGGAAAAAAATGTGCTGTGTGTCTCAAAAGGGAGGAGAGTGACTTACTTTACAGAGCCTTTGTTAGGCCCTGTAATTGGTGTTTTGTCTTTTTTAGAGCGGTCAAGGGAACCTCGCCGCTCCTTCGGCGCTACTAGCACCGTTTGGCTTGGACTGGTGTCCATAGCCTCTTGCGAGGCACTGGACACCCGCTCCAGAGAGCGATGTGTGCGTCGCGTAGACTTCATCTCGAGCGACGAAGTCTTCGTCCCCACCGGACCGGAGGTCGACAGGACCCCTGAGGCCTCTGTGGTGCCCTGGCTGCTGCCGGAGCTTGTAGAGGCCACTGGTGTGGACACTTTGAGAGATGGCAGGGCAGCGTTGGCTGCTCCCACCTTAGGGGCGGGTGGCATTAGCCTCGGCACGCTAGGCGTGGTCCGGGCTGCTGCCAGAGGCCGTTGCGGTGCCGCCCCCCGTTGCACCACTTCGGCGAAAGATGTTTTGAGCAAGAATAACGAGGAGATACGTTGTCGTGCTTCACGAAATGTTATGTTCTCCTTCACTTTTACAGTAATTATTTCTTTTTCTTTCTTCCAGGCTGGACAAGCTCTGGAGTATGCAGGGTGACTGCCGTCGCAGTTCGAACAATGTACCTCGTCATTATTGCAATCGTCAGAAGAGTGACCGGTTGTGCCGCACTTTGCGCACATAAGCTGCCCTCGGCAGCTCTGAGATGCGTGACCAAATCTTTGACATTTGAAGCAACGTCGTGGGTTCGGAATGTAAGGTCGAACATGAAGTTTTACGTAGCCGGTTTCAAGAGTCTCGGGTAAGGTAGTGGAACTGAAAGTGAGTATTAAATGCTTTGTTCGGATTTCGTTGTCATTTCGTCTGATTGTGATGCGCTGCACATGGATTACCCCTTGGTCCTTCCATCCATCCAAGAGTTCTTCTTCATTCAATGTCATCAAGTCTTCGTCTGATACTACGCCTTTGACTGTGTTCATAGTTCGATGTGCGCTTACAGAAACAGGGATGTTACCAAAGGCTACGAGGTGTGCCAGTCTGTTGTATTGTTCTTTCTCTTTTATTTCGAGGAGCAGATCTCCACTTGCCATCTTTGTTACCTTATAACCAGCTCCAATGGTCTCTTTCAGGCACTTGGCCACAAGAAATGGCGAAATTGCTCTAGCTTTTGTTGATGATTGGTCACAGTGAAGGACGTGGAATTTCGGGAAACTTTCTTTGTTTTTGGGCAAGAATAGCAAGGTTGCATCGGTGCGTACCCTTTTCGAGGCACGATCGGTTGAGAAAGGGTTTGGCGATCCCATGGAAAGAAATTACTTATTCGGCAACGGCGTCTGCCACCCACCACGGAGCCCAACAAGGGGACGTGGCAGAACATGAAAACAAGTCTGCACAGCGCCAGCAGTATGCCGTTACTATAACCCAATATGGTATACCCAAGGTAGGACAGCCACACCAGGTTAACCCTTGCCGCCAGGAAAAGTCGAAGTGAATGGAAAAAATGAGAGGACAGGACAGATTAAAAGTGGAAGGGAAAGACGAAGATGAGGGTAGAGAGAGATAGGAAAAGACGACTACCGGTTTCCCCCGGGCGGGTCAGTCCGGGGGTGCCGTCTACGTGAAGCAGAGGCCAAAGGGGTGTGTTGCCTCCACCGAGGGGCCGTAAAGGTCCAAACACCCGGCATCGGCTCAACCTCCAGGATCCTCTTTTCCTCGGACACGGCTAAGCCGCGCACGATTACACGCGGGAGGGGCCAACCCTCATGTGCTCGGGTCCGTGGTGTCGCAACACACCAAACGCCTGCTTACGCAGACGCCCCTGCGGGGGACTGCTCACGTAGTCATTCCAATTGCGCGTTGAAGAATTCACTTCGTAATTTACTTTTGAACTAGACCAGAAGCGTTTCTAGTGGCTTTCACGCGACCACAGTTTGTGTATATGTTACTAGGGATTGTTGATGCATCTAGTCCAATTTCGCGTTGAAGAATGTCACTTCGTAATTTACTTTTGAACTAGACCAGAAGCGTTTCTAGTGGCTTTCACGCGACCGTAGTTTCTCTACGTGTGTCTAGGGATTGTTTATACAGTCAGTCCAATTTAGCGTTAAAGAATGTCACTTCGTAATTTAGTTTTGAACTAGACCAGAAGCGTTTCCAGTGGCTCTCACGCAACCGTAGTTTCTCTATATGTGTCTAGGGATGGTTCACGCAGTCACTCCAATTGCGCGTTGAAGAATGCCACTTCGTAATTTACTTTTGAACTAGACCAGAATGTTTCTAATCACTCTCATGCAACCATAGTTTCTCTATATGTGTCTATGGATTGTTTATGCAGTCAATCCAACTGCACGTTGAAAAATGTCACTTCGTAATTTAACTTTGAACTGGACCAGAAGCGTTTCTAGTGGCTCTCACGCAACCGTAGTTTATCTGTCTAGGGATTCTTCATGCAGTCATTCAATTTGCCTGTTGAAGAATTTCACTTCGTAATTTACTTTTGAACTAGACCAGAAGCGTTTCTAGTGGCTCTCACGCAACCGTATTTTCTCTATATGGGTATAGGGACTGTTCACGTAGTCATTCCAATTGCGCGTTGAAGAATGTCACTTTAAAATTTACTTTTGATCTATACCAGAAGCGTTTCCAGTGGCTCTCACGCAGCCGTAGTTTCACTATATGTGTCTAGGGATTGTTGATGCATCCAGTCCAATTTCGCGTTGAAGCATGTCACTTCGTAATTTACTTTTGCACTAGACCAGAAGCGTTTCTAGTGGCTTTCACGCGACCGTAGTTTCTCTATATGTGTCTAGGAATTGTTGATGCATCCAGTCCAATTTAGCGTTAAAGAATGTCATTTCGTAATTTACTTTTGAACTAGACCAGAAGCGTTTCCAGTGGCTCTCACGCAACTGTAGTTTCACTATATGTGTCTAGGGATTGTTGATGCATCCTGTCCGATTTCTCGTTGAAGAATGTCACTTCGTAATTTACTTTTGAACTAGACCAGAAGCGTTTCTAGTGGCTTTCACGCAACCGTAGTTTCTCTATATGTGTCTAGGGATTGTTTATGCAGTCACTCCAATTGCGCGTTGAAGAATGCCACTTCGTAATTTACTTTAGAACTAGACCAGAAGCGTTTCTAGCGGCTGTCACGCACACGTAGTTTCTCTATTGTGTGTAGGGAATGTTTATACAGTCAGTCCAATTTAGCGTTGAAGAATGTCACTTCATAATTTACTTTTCATTTAGATCAGAAGCGTTTCTAGCGGCTCTCACGCAATAGTAGTTTCTCTATATGTGTCTTGGGATTGTTTATGCATTCCGTCCAATTGCGCGTTGAAGAATGCCACTTCGTAATTTACTTTTGAACTAGACCAGAAGCGTTTCTAGCGGCTGTCACGCACACCTAGTTTCTCTATTGTGTGTACGGATTGTTTATACAGTCAGTCCAATTGCACGTTGAAGAATGTCATTTGGTAATTTACTTTTCAACTAGACCAGAAGCGTTTCTAGTGGCACTCACGACATTGTAGTTTCTCTATATATGTCTAGAGATTGTTTCGGCATGCAGTCCAATTTAGCGTTGAAGAATGTCACATCGTAATTTACTTTTCAACCAGACCAGAAGCATTTCTAGTAGATTTCACACACCCGTAGTTTCTCTATTGTGTCTAGGGATTGTTTTTACAGTCAGTCCAATTTAGCGTTGAAGAATGTCACTTCGTAATTTACTTTTCATTTAGACCAGAAGCGTTTCTAGCGGCTCTCACGCAATAGTAGTTTCTCTATATGTGTCTAGGGATTGTTTATGAATCCAGTTAATTGCGCGTTGAAGGATTTCACTTCGTAATTTACTTTTGAACTAGACCAGAAGCGTTTCTAGTGGCTCTCACGCAATTCTAGTTTCTCTATATGTGTCTGGGGATTGGTTATGCATCCAGTCCAATTGTGCGTTGAAGAATGTCACATCGCAATTTACTTTTGAACTAGACCAGAAGCGCTTCTAGTGGCTCTCACGCACCCGTAGTTTTCTATATGTGTCTAGGGATTGTTTATGCATCCAGTCCAATTGCGCGTTGAAGAGATTCACTTCGTAATTTACTTTTGAACTAGGCCAGAAGCCCTTCTAGTGGCTCTCACGCACCCGTAGTTTCTCTATTGTGTCTAGGGATTGTTTATACAGACAGTCCAATTTAGCGTTGAAGAATGTCACATCGTAATTTACTTTTCAACTAGACCAGAATGTTTCTAGTGGCTCTCACGTAACCATAGTTTCTCTATATGTGTCTATGGATTGTTTATTCAATCAATCCAACTGCACGTTGAAAAATGTCACTTCGTAATTTACATTTGAACAATACCAGAAGCGTTTCCAATGGCTCTCACGCAACCGTAGTTTCTCTATATGTGTATATATGTGTGATTGTAGATGCATCCCGTCCAATTTTGCGTTGAAGAATGTCGCTTCGTAATTTCCTTTTGAACTAGACCAGAAGCGTTTCTAGTGGCTCTCACGCAACCGTAGTTTCTCTATATGTGTCTAGGGATTGTTTATGCATCCCGTCCAATTGCGCGTAGAACAATTTCGCTTCCTAATTTACTTTTGAACAATACCAGAAGCGTTTCTAGTGGCTGTCACGCACCCGTAGTTTCTCTATTGTGTCTAGGGATTGTTTATACAGTCAGTCCAATTGAGCGTTGAAAAATGTCACTTCGTACTTTACTTTTGAACTAGACCAGAAGTGCTTCAAGTGGCTCTCACGCAACCATAGTTTTTCTATATGCGTCTATGGATTGTTTATGGAGTCAATCCAACTGCACGTTGAAAAATGTCACTTCGTATTTACTTTTGAACTAGACCAGAAGCATTTCTAGCGGCTCCCACGCAACTGTATTTTCTCTATATGGGTATAGGGACTGCTCACGTAGTCATTCCAATTGCGCGTTGAAGAATTCACTTCGTAATTTACTTTTGAACTAGACCAGAAGCGTTTCTAGTGGCTTTCACGCGACCATAGTTTGTCTATATGTTACTAGGGATTGTTGATGCGTCTAGTCCAATTTCGCGTTGAAGAATGTCACTTCGTAATTTACTTTTGAACTAGACCAGAAGCGTTTCTAGTGGCTTTCACGCGACCGTAGTTTCTCTATATGTGTCTAGGGATTGTTTATACAGTCAGTCCAATTTAGCGTTAAAGAATGTCACTTCGTAATTTAGTTTTGAACTAGACCAGAAGCGTTTCCAGTGGCTCTCACGCAACCGTAGTTTCTCTATATGTGTCTAGGGATGGTTCACGCAGTCACTCCAATTGCGCGTTGAAGAATGCCACTTCGTAATTTACTTTTGAACTAGACCAGAAGCGTTTCTAGTGGCTCTCACGCAACCGTAGTTTCTCTATATGTGTCTAGGGATTGTTTATGCATCCAGTCCTAATTGCGCTGTTGAAGAATGCTACTTCGTAATTTACTTTTGAACAGGACCAGAAGCGTTTCTAGTGGCTGCTCAGCAACCCATTAGTTTCTCTATTGTGTCTAGGGATTGTTTATACAGTCAGTCCAATTTCGCGTTGAAGAATGTCACTTCGTAATTTACTTTTGAACTAGACCAGAAGCGTTTCTAGTGTGCTGTCTCACCACCCGTAGTTTCTCTATTGTGTCTAGGGATTGTTTATCAGTCAGTTCCTATTTCGCGTTGAAGAATGTCACTTCGTAATTTACTTTTGAACTAGACCAGAAGCGTTTCCAGTGGCTCTCACGCAGCCGTAGTTTCACTATATGTGTCTAGGGATTTTTGATGCATCCAGTCCAATTTCGCGTTGAAGCATGTCACTTCGTAATTTACTTTTGCACTAGACCAGAAGCGTTTCTAGTGGCTTTCACGCGACCGTAGTTTCTCTATATGTGTCTAGGAATTGTTGATGCATCCAGTCCAATTTAGCGTTAAAGAATGTCATTTCGTAATTTACTTTTGAACTAGACCAGAAGCGTTTCCAGTGGCTCTCACGCAACCGTAGTTTCACTATACGTGTCTAGGGATTGTTGATGCATCCTGTCCGATTTCTCGTTGAAGAATGTCACTTCGTAATTTACTTTTGAACTAGACCAGAAGCGTTTCTAGTGGCTTTCACGCAACCGTAGTTTCTCTATATGTGTCTAGGGAATGTTTATGCAGTCACTCCAATTGCGCGTTGAAGAATGCCACTTCGTAATTTACTTTTGAACTAGACCAGAAGCGTTTCTAGCGGCTGTCACGCACACGTAGTTTCTCTATTGTGTGTAGGGATTGTTTATACAGTCAGTCCAATTTAGCGTTGAAGAATGCCACTTCATAATTTACTTTTCATTTAGATCAGAAGCGTTTCTAGCGGCTCTCACGCAATAGTAGTTTCTCTATATGTGTCTTGGGATTGTTTATGCATTCCGTCCAATTGCGCGTTGAAGAATGCCACTTCGTAATTTACTTTTGAACTAGACCAGAAGCGTTTCTAGCGGCTGTCACGCACACCTAGTTTCTCTATTGTGTGTACGGATTGTTTATACAGTCAGTCCAATTGCACGTTGAAGAATGTCATTTGGTAATTTACTTTTCAACTAGACCAGAAGCGTTTCTAGTGGCACTCACGACATTGTAGTTTCTCTATATATGTCTAGAGATTGTTTCGGCATGCAGTCCAATTTAGCGTTGAAGAATGTCACATCGTAATTTACATTTCAACCAGTCCAGGAGCATTTCTAGTAGATTTCACACACCCGTAGTTTCTCTATTGTGTCTAGGGATTGTTTTTACAGTCAGTCCAATTTAGCGTTGAAGAATGTCACTTCGTAATTTACTTTTCATTTAGACCAGAAGCGTTTCTAGCGGCTCTCACGCAATAGTAGTTTCTCTATATGTGTCTAGGGATTGTTTATGAATCCAGTATAATTGTGCGTTGAAGGATTTCACTTCGTAATTTACTTTTGAACTAGACCAGAAGCGTTTCTAGTGGCTCTCACGCAATTCTAGTTTCTCTATATGTGTCTGGGGATTGGTTATGCATCCAGTCCAATTGTGCGTTGAAGAATGTCACATCGCAATTTACTTTTGAACTAGACCAGAAGCGCTTCTAGTGGCTCTCACGCACCCGTAGTTTTCTATATGTGTCTAGGGATTGTTTATGCATCCAGTCCAATTGCGCGTTGAAGAGATTCACTTCGTAATTTACTTTTGAACTAGGCCAGAAGCCCTTCTAGTGGCTCTCACGCACCCGTAGTTTCTCTATTGTGTCTAGGGATTGTTTATACAGACAGTCCAATTTAGCGTTGAAGAATGTCACATCGTAATTTACTTTTCAACTAGACCAGAATGTTTCTAGTGGCTCTCACGTAACCATAGTTTCTCTATATGTGTCTATGGATTGTTTATTCAATCAATCCAACTGCACGTTGAAATATGTCACTTCGTAATTTACATTTGAACAATACCAGAAGCGTTTCCAGTGGCTCTCACGCAACCGTAGTTTCTCTATATGTGTATATATGTGTGATTGTAGATGCATCCCGTCCAATTTTGCGTTGAAGAATGTCGCTTCGTAATTTCCTTTTGAACTAGACCAGAAGCGTTTCTAGTGGCTCTCACGCAACCGTAGTTTCTCTATATGTGTCTAGGGATTGTTTATGCATCCCGTCCAATTGCGCGTACAACAATTTCACTTCCTAATTTACTTTTGAACAATACCGGAAGCGTTTCTAGTGGCTGTCACACACCCGTAGTTTCTCTATTGTGTCTAGGGATTGTTTATACAGTCAGTCCAATTGAGCGTTGAAAAATGTCACTTCGTACTTTACTTTTGAACTAGACCAGAAGTGCTTCAAGTGGCTCTCACGCAACCATAGTTTCTCTATATGCGTCTATGGATTGTTTATGGAGTCAATCCAACTGCACGTTGAAAAATGTCACTTCGTATTTACTTTTGAACTAGACCAGAAGCAATTCTAGCGGCTCCCACGCAACTGTATTTTCTCTATATGGGTATAGGGACTGCTCACGTAGTCATTCCAATTGCGCGTTGAAGAATTCACTTCGTAATTTACTTTTGAACTAGACCAGAAGCGTTTCTAGTGGCTTTCACGCGACCGTAGTTTCTCTACATGTGTCTAGGGATTGTTTATACAGTCAGTCCAATTTACCGTTAAAGAATGTCACTTCGTTTTTAGTTTTGAACTAGACCAGAAGCGTTTCCAGTGGCTCTCACGCAACTGTAGTTTCACTATATGTGTCTAGGGATTGTTGATGCATCCAGTCCAATTTCGCGTTCAAGAATGTCACTACGTAATTTACTTTTGAACTAGACCAGAAGCGTTTCTAGTGGCTTCCACGCAACCGTAGTTTCTCTATATGTGTCTAGGGATTGTTTATGCAGTCACTCAAATTGCGCGTTGAAGAATGCCACTTCGTAATTTACTTTTGAACTAGACCAGAAGCGTTTCTAGTGGCTTTCACGCAACCGTAGTTTCTCTATATATGTCGAGGGATTGTTTATGCAGTCACTCTAATTGCGCGTTGAAGAATGCCACTTCGTCATATACTTTTTAACTAGAACAAACGCGTTTCTAGTGGCTGTCAAAACCCGTTGTTTCTCTATTGTGTCTAGGTATTGTTTATACAGTCAGTCCCAATTCGCGTTGAAGAATGTCAGATCGTAATTTAATTTTGAACTAGACCAGAAACGTTTCTAGTGGCTCTCACGCAACCGTAGTTTATGTGTCTAGGGATTGCTCATGCAGTCATTCCATTTGCCGGTTGAAGAATTTAAATTCGTAATTTACTTTTGAACTAGACCAGAAGCGTTTCTAGTGGCTCTCACGCACCCGTAGTTTCGCTATTGTGTCTAGGGATTCTTTATACAGTCAGTCCAATTTAGCGTTGAAGAATGTCACATCGTAATCTACTTTTCAACTAGAGCACAATGTTTCTAGTGGCTCTCACGCAACTGTAGTTTCTCTTTATGTGTGTAGGAATTGGTTCATGCAGTCACTCCAATTGCGCGTTGAAGAATTCCACTTCGTAATTTAAATTTGAACTAGACCAGAAGCGTTTCTAGTGGCTCTCACGCAACCCTAGTGTATGTGTCTAGGGATTGTTCATGCAGGCATTCCATTTGCCCGTTGAAGAATTTCACTTCGTATTTACTTTTGAACTAGACCAGAAGCGTTTCTAGTGGCTCTCACGCACCCGTATTTTTCTATATGCGTCTAGGGATCGTTTATGCATCCAGTCCAATTGCGCACTGAAGAGATTCACTTCGTAATTTACTTTTGAACTAGGCCAGAAGCGCTTCTAGTGGCTCTCACGCACCCGTAGTTTCTCTATTGTGTCTAGGGATTGTTTATACAGACAGTCCAATTTAGCGTTGAAGAATGTCACTTGGTAATTTACTTTTCAACTAGACCAGAATGTTTCTAGTGGCTCTCACGCAACCATAGTTTCTCTATATTTGTCTATGGATTGTTTATGCAGTCAATCCAACTGCACGTTGAAAAATGTGACTTATTAACTTACTTTTGAACAATACCAGAAGCGTTTCTAGTGGCTCTCACGCAACCGTAGTTTCTCTATATGTGTCTAGGAATTGTAGATACATCCATTTCAATTTCGCGTTGAAGAATGTCGCTTGATGATGATGTATGGTGCTTAATGGCGCAAGGGCCAGATATGGCCAAAGAGCGCCAGGCCAGTGTTCAGGAGTTGACAATGGAGCAATGAATTGCGAAAGGTAGATGTGTCGTGGCTGTAAAAGGGCCTAAAAACAATCGCTGTAAAATGCGTAAAATGTATATGTAATAAAATTATGGCAATGGCTAATGAGGTGCACTATGATCACGAAAGAACAAATTGCAAGATAATGACGATAGGCGAAAATATATCACAGACAAATCTTTTTAAAAAGCACTACTGCCTTGACAGACCCTTTGAAAACGTAAGGGCCTGGAGGCGCGTGCTATGCAAAACTACTGTCGCGGTGACATCCTCTGAAGAGAGGACGCGCTACGAAACTATTGGGGAAGTAACATGCAGTACAACATCACTTAGAAATTCCAGAACAGCTTTAGTGCTAAACAGAGGTTCGTCGCCAAGAAACATAGCAGGGTGGAGAGGGAGACGGTACTGGTACGCTAAAGGGAAGTGTCTTTTTCTCTCTCTTTCGGCTTCCCTGCACTCCACAAGCACGTGTCGCACGGTAAGCCTCTCTCCACATCTACCACAGGTTGGAGGCTCATTACCAGTCAACAGAAAATTGTGAGTTCCATATGTGTGTCCTATTCTGAGACGGCAGAATAGGACATCAGTTCGTCGTGTTTTAGTTGTACAGGGCCAGAAACCTAACTGTGGCTTAATCAAGTGGAGCTTATTATTTGTTTCACTGTCCCACATGCGTTGCCAGTGGCTTCGCAGTCTCGTTCGCAAAAAAGGCTTGAGATCTGTGGCGGCAATAGTACTGCTGAGATTGGTAGCTTGAGATGTAATTGCTGTGGCCATTTGGTCTGCTAGCACATTACCCTCGATGGATCTATGACCAGGAACCCAGCATATTGTCACATGTCTACCAGATGAGTAGATATTGCACAAATATGAGTAAAGTTCAATAAAAACAGGATTTTTGTGTTTCCTTAAAGACATTAGTGCCTTTACGACACTTAAGGAGTCCGTGAATATTATTGCCTTCTGTAGTTTTAATTTCTTAATGTGTTTAACCGCACACAGTACTGCATAGGCTTCTGCAGAGAAGATACTTGCATATGGGTTCAATACGTCTGATTCAGAAAAGATGGACCGACAGCCGCGTAAGATACGCCAGCATGTGACTTTGACGCGTCGGTGTAGAATTCAGAGCAAGAGTATTTCGATTGGAGTTCACGGAAATGCATTGCGATTTCGAGTTCAGGAGCGTGCTTTGTGACCTCTACAAAGGATATATCACATTCTATCACCTGCCACTCCCAGGGCGGTAACAGCTTACCTGGAGGCATTAGACAGTGTTCGAGAAGTGGGACATCCATTTCTTCGCTAAGTTCTCTCACACGCAGTGAGAAAGGACGTCTCATAGAGGGTCGGTTATGAAAAAGTGTAGTACATGACAAATCGTTAACAGTTTTATAACACGGATGTTCATGATTAGAGTGGACTTTGAGGAAATATGTGAAGCTGATGTATGATCTCTGCAGATGGAGTGACCATTCATTCGATTCTACGTATAAGCTTTCAATAGGGCTTGTTCTGAAAGCACCGGTGGCCAGGCGGATACCTAGATGGTGAACAAGATCTAGCATCTTTAGTGCGCTTGGGGCGGCAGAGTGGTATACTACAGCCCATAATCTATTCGCGAACGAATCAGACTCTTATAAAGCTTCAGTAGACACTTCCTGTCGCTGCCCCATGTTGTGTGAGATATAATCTTCATTAGGTTCATGGTTTTTAAGCATTTTGCCTTGAGATACTTTATCTGGGGAATGAAGGTAAGCTG
>NC_051157.2:221243844-221386689 GCF_013339745.2 Dermacentor silvarum
GCCAATTTGCATCATGGCCAAAAAAAAAAAAGCTTCTTGACCATTTCACGGCTTCCTCACACGAAGAGCACAGCTTGTCATCGCACACAAAAGAATGGAAACAAGGGCGCAACATGGCGACAAAACTGCTTCGTAGACGGGCACCGCACGTCCACAAAGCGCAATAGGTGCAGGCTCGCCCGGCTGTGGCCCACGCAACCACTCCTGCCATCTCGCGGCGTGATGAAGCGAAGGTACCGAAGTTCGCCGCAGCGAGTGACGGCGGCGGTGCTCCGTCTTTTACTGCAGCATGTGCATGCTGCAGTAAGATCCAGCGACCACTCAGCACATCCTAATGGATGCGACGGGATCCACCCAGCGAGAACCGTAGGTAACGTGCAACTCCAGACGGCCTGGGTTTAAAGTGGAAGGAACATCAACAGATCAGCCGTAGAGATAAGCAAGAGGCGATCATAGTACTGGTGGAAAAAAAAGGCAGGAGAAGATGATACGACCACCTCTTAAAATCATAGGCGGTACAAGGTAAATTTTGTTGAAAAGAAAAATAGTGAGGTATACAAAAGTGCTAGATAAAGGACATGTATAGTATACCTGATTAAATCAAGCAGGCTAGGTGACTATTTGTCGCCGCCCCGTTTCAAAGGGGCTGCCAATAAATCATCAACGTCACCGTCGCTCCACCTGTACAGTCGCAATGTTTTTGAGGGTGAACACGGGAGCGCGTGGCTTTCTATTCACCACGCCGTCAGAACGGCAGCCACAATATCTGCCGCATGCTCGGGGGTGAGCTCCTTTCAGGATCAGAATCAGAATCAGAATTTTATTATTAAAGGTTGGGACATGGTACAAGTATTAGTATACAGAAGGAGGTCCCATAGTCAAAGACTGTATCGGGACCGCCTACAAGAGCAATTTTGATATTTAACATCTTAAAGCAACAGTAGCAAACAATAAAGTAGTACACAAGCAAAAGGAAAAGGGGTTAACAAACAAAATACTCAGTAGATTGTAAAGAAAACAAGGTTTAGCAGATATCATGGGAACAAGATTTTAAAAATAAATAATAATAAAAAAATTAATAACCGTTTTATTTGCTTTGTTACAGAATAAAAATAAAAGTACGGATGAAACAAAAAAACGTATCAAATAAACGGGACACAATAAATCTCGTTATTCTTTCAACAATAAATGCATTTTTAGTTCTGCTTTAAATTTCTGTAAAGATCTTGAGTTTCATATAAGTGGAAAAGTGTTCCATATTGATAAGGAGGTGAATTCTACGGTCTGTTTGCCGTAGTTAGTGCGGACTCTTGGTATAAGAAAATTGTTGTTCAAGGCGAATCTGGAGGTACTGTAAATCATCAGGTTATGGTGAAAATGTGATCGTGGTAGCTCGTTATTCAGAATCTGTAGAAAAAATACCTAGTTGGATTTAGTGAGTTGAGACTGTAGAATGTTGCTCTCATGTAGTAGAGATTTGGCATTAGAAAAACGTGAACTGCAAGTAATTATTCTTATGGCTTGGTTTTGAACTATCTGGAGAGACGCAATATGAGTATTATAAGTGTTTCCCCAACAAACTATACCATAAGTAATATGGGAGTGGACAAAAGAATGATAAATTGAGAGTAATGTGGTACGTGTGAAGTAAGGGCGTGTTTTAATTAAGATGCGTATACCGTAAGCAATTTTCTTTTTATGTGAGCTATATGATTTAGATATTTCAGATTACAATCAAGTAGAATGCCGAGGAAAGATAAATCTTGGAGGAAGACAGTGGGGACCAAAAGTGATAGGCGGAATGGATGTTAAGGATTGCTGATGAGAAGAAAATACAACAAATTTAGTTTTAGTTGCATTAATAGATAACATGTTCACATTCCACCACCTTAGAATATTTTCTAAATCAGTATTCAGTTTAGTAACGAGAGAGGAGATATCTATATGAACGGTGAATATAGTGGTATCATCAGCGTAAAGAATGCATTTTGTGAAAGAGAGACAGTTAGGTAGATCATTAATGTAAATCCAAAACAGAAGTGGCCCCAGGATAGAACCCTGGGGTACACCAATGTAGTAGTTCGCTGACGAGAATACACATGGAATAGAAACAACTTGACCTCTGTTATATAAGTAGCTTTGTAGTAGTAAAAGGGCAGGGCCGCAAATGCCAATTGCCTCGAGCTTAGCGAATAGAATATTATGATTTATGCTGTCAAATGCTTGCGTGATCGATAAAAACTGAGGCCGCAAGAAATCCTTCATCGATAAATTTTTTAGTTGGTCAGTAAGATGGATGAGTGCAAGCTCTGTGGATATCCAGGGACGAAAACCAAACTGGCATGAAGAGAGGATATTAAATTTAGAGAGGTATTTCGTTAGCCATATTTCTATTAGTTTCTCAATAACTTCCCGAAGAATGGTAGAATACAAATGGGTCTGTAGTTATGTAGTAATGAGCTATCGCCTTTCTTTAGAACTGAGTTGACTTTGCAACGCTTAAGTTCACAAGGAAATAAACCAGTCTTGAATAGTAAATTAACAATGAATGAAAGTACATCTGAGATTAAGTGCGCAATTAATTTAATGTGGCAGGGTGCACCTCGTCAATTCCAGCACTTGTTATTCTTAGATTATTTACAACAGAAGGTACTTCTTCTGGCGTTGTAGGAAATAAAAAGAATGAATGAGGAAGACGGTTCATCTTGACGATCTGTGTGGGAGGAGGTAGATTGTTATGAAAGAAAAAACTGCTGAAAGCCTCAGCTATATCAGAAGGGGAATTGTGCTCTGCTCCACACTTAAAATTCTGGATACCTGATCTAGTCTAGTGTTTCTGTTTAAAAAGGAGTTAACAATCTGCCACTTTTTTAGTGTTATTTGCTGCCTGTAATATGTTTTGCTCGAAATACAGTCGTTTAGCTGTTTTTAGTTTACAGTTAAGCGTGTTACACAGCTTTTATATCGGGCACGTAAGTTCATGTTAAACGGATGCTTTTTAGTTTTCCTATATAAGTTATCCCTTTTGCGCAATGCTGCTAATAAGTACTGCGAGATCCATGGATTGTGAGGAAAAGCCACGGTTTTTTTTGCATTTCTTCTTGGAAGTGAACTGTCGTAAGTATGATATAATTAGTGAAAAGAAATGTGGAAAAGGCTTTCTGAGGGTCGTTTAGGGATTTGATTTCAGACCAATTAGTATTAGCAACAGCAGTTATGAAGCCATCTTTGTCGAGAACAAGTTTAGTATGTGAAGGTGGGCAAGGAAGCACATTACAATTGAGCGTAAGAGCAGGGGGTAATGATCACTGATGTCGATTTTGCAAAACTTTCGCCTCTGGTGAACAAAGCAGTTAGAAAGAGCGTGATCAATAAGTGTGCCAGTGCCATTTGAGACTTAACGTGTGGGAACATCAATTAAGCAATCATATCCGTAGCTATGGAACAAACTAGTATAGTTAATAGAGATGGGTGATGTTTCATCGAGTAAATTAATGTTTATATCACCCATTATAACAACATTTTATTTTCTAGTGACACAGTATGCAAAATATGATCAAGATTGGTACAGAAATCGCTGACTGACGATGAGGGAGAACGGTAAATGCAGCCAAATATAAAATTCTTGTCTTGAGCAAGGAAGCAGTTACCGAGTTCGATCAAACAGATTCACATTAGTAACGGTTAAGCATAGGTCATGTCTTCTTTGATAAGCAATATTAGGAGAAATATATATGGCTGCACCACCATGCCTGCTAGTTAATCTATTGCAGTATTCCGATTTATAGTTAGGGAAGCAATACAGATTTTTGTCGTTGTCAGATAACCAAGTTTCAGTTATGGCAATTAATGAAAATGAACTGTTTAGCGATGCAAGAAAATTATCGATGGCACGAACTGTTTGCGAAGACTCCTCGCGTTAAAATGAATGATGGAATAAAATCCGTTTAAGAAAGAGTTTACTTGATCGGGTTTCAGTAGAGAAGCCATAATTCTTATGTCAGATTGTAAAATAGTCGGTTTTAGTCAATTCTGCCGAGGTCAGATTCGTCTCGAATGCGCAGAACTCTGCTGTTGTAGTCTTCCTAGCCTTGATTTGGCAGTTATCAGTCCAAAGGAACATCCAGTTCTTTTCTCTCTTTAGAGTTAGGGCTTTGGAAAAGAGAGCCTTGTTACCTGGGGTTAGATGCTCGTTAACAAAGACGGGAGCGTTGAACGAGCCAGAGAATCCAATGTCACTAAGACAGAGTTTGGCTTTACGTGCTTTGCTAACAAAGTCGGCTTTCTTAGCTCTCGAGCAGAAACGAGCAATGATGTTTTTTTGTCATTTGATCTGGTGGGTACGCGATGAACAATGTCCAGATCGCTAGGCGATACAGGACAGTCAATTTTGTTTCCCAGCGTTTGCATGATTGTAACGCAGTCCTCTCCTTGCGAGCAGGGAATACCCTTTATCTCGACATTGCCAAGGCGAGAGTACTGTTCAAGCTCCTCAACTTTGCGAGTCAATGAGTGGTTCTGGGATTTCAGTTGTTTGTTTTCAACGATTAGGGTGGCGTTTTGGCTGCGTAATTCCTCAACAAGTCCGTTCAAGTGCTCATCGCTTGTGTTTAATGAATCAATTTCTTTCTTGAGGTCGACAACATCAATCCCAGACTCCTTCATTCTCAGCAAAATCCTACCAAACACGAGCTCATGCGTGCTTTTAGCCATGTTGTTAATCTTATCTTCCAGCTCCTCAATTTTTTTCGACAGTTCAGCATTCGTCGGCACGGTACGACAATTGAACACAGATTCAAGCAGGAAAAAAAAAAGTACACAGCTCTTGGCAGCAGCAGCAGAAAAAAAAGAAAAAAAAAAGTTTCAACGTATGAATACCTGCGCAAACAGAAGAATCAGGCTTAGACGTGGGTCGTACAATGCTGCTGCTGCCAGTGGAAAGCAGGCGTCGATGCGGGCTTGTTTTATACGGCGCGCCGCGATAGCAGCGATCTCCAGCGGTGATTTTGCCGATGCCAGCAGTAGACCACGATGTGGCTACGCAGTCGCAGATTCACTCCGTGAGGGTGATTCAGCACCGTCCAGGAAAGCAGAGCGGCGCGACGGCACCACGAAGACGAACGCCGAAAAAAACAGCGGCCGACAAGGACAGCTGCGCAAACAGAAGAATCAGGCTTAGACGTGGGTCGTACAATGCTGCTGCTGTCAGTGGAAAGCAGGCGTCGATGCGGGCTTGTTTTATACGGCGCGCCACGATAGCAGCGATCTCCAGCGGTGATTTTGCCGATGCCAGCAGTAGACCACGATGTGGCTACGCAGTCGAAGATTCACTCCGTGAGGGTGATTCAGCACCGTCCAGGAAAGCAGAGCGGCGGGACGGCACCACGAAGACGAACGCCAAAAAAAACAGCGGCCGACAAGGACAGCTGCGCAAACAGGAGAATCAGGCTTAGACGTGGGTCGGACAATGCTGCTGCTGCCAGTGGGCGCATTCGTGCGCATTACGTCATCGTAGCGCGCGTGTGTCGTCTGCTAGCAGTTTTTTCCCCTCAATAGAAACCAAATTATGACAGAAACCACGATTTTGATGCTTTTAATTCAGACCGTTGTGCTTCTTATCGTACAATGAACAGGCAAGGGAACACAAACATCCGAACTTTTATTTGGTGCAAGTTCAACAAAAGATTGATCCGTTTAGAAGCAGTGTTAGTAAGCAGGAATAATTTTATCTTCGATGATGTTAGTATTTTATTATACAACCCTTTGCGGAAACGACTGCTGGCATCCTAGAGGGCAGTGACGCGTACAGCGCTGGCACAAAGTCATGATGCGCTCGAAGGTCCTCCCATTCTTGTCGAACTGCTGCCCACAGCTCGTCCCCAGTTGTCTGGCGGACAGGTTTTCGCACCATGGCTGCATTGATGTACCCCCATATATTTTCGCAGATGTTCATGTCAGCGCCTTTGGCCGGCCAGGAAAGCATAACTGATTCTGCGATTTTCTATATGTTCTTTGACAACTTTTGCCGTGTGAACCGGCGCCAAGTCATGTTGAAACATAAAGTCGGCATCGGGAAAGATGCTGTGGGCGTAGGGCAGCAACACATTGTCCAAAATATCTGTGCAGTATCGCTGCGATGTAGGGGCACCTTCTATGCGATGCATAGGCACGAGACCATGCCTTGACACCGCGCTCCACACGTTCACGCAGTTTCTGCCACTCGCGGCGACTCCCTGCACATTGGCTGGCTCGTAACTGCATGGAAATCGTATTTTTGACCGTCCTTCGTAAAATCAAACGTGCATTAAGAAAAGTTTCTTACCGTGTGCCTCTGGTTCGCCAAACTCGCATCCGTTGGTCTTGGTGAGTTGTAAAAGTCGACTCATCCGAGATCACTCGGCCCCAGTCATCTGCCAACCATGAGGCGTGTGCTTCGGCAAAATGGAGACGTGACTTCTTGTTCGAAGCAGTGACGACTGGCTTTCGTGCAGCTACAGAATTTCGCAGTCCAGCACTTCGGAGGCGTCGCCGGACCGTAGCAAGGGTAGCGTCCACATCTAGCTGCTCCCGCGCTTGCCTCGCGGACTGGAACGGGTTCTCGACGACAGCAGCTACCATAAGCGCGTCTTCATCCTCCGTCGTTGCCTTTGGTCGACGCCTGTGTGGGGCATCACAGAGTCGGCCTTCCTTGCTGAATGCCTGAATAATCCTGTTGATGGTCTTTTGCGGCCTGTGCACGAGAGCACCGATGGAGCGCTGTGAATATCCCTTGAGCGAATATTGTACAATCTTCCACCTCTCTTCTTCGGGAACGCGGGTCATGCTGAAATTCAGTTGCTGCTCTGACAGATGCGGTAATGTGCAAGAATATATGCTCATGACACGTGTGCGCGTATTTAAAAAGCGGCTCCTCAAAGACGGAAGCCGCTTTTTAAATCCGCACACAAGTGTCATGAGCATGCGTGGCCTGGCTACAGATCAACAGTGATGTTGAGAACGCCAGAAAACATTACATATATTTTCAAGTTTATTGATGCATCGTGGGGAGCGTAATGAGAAGTTTAACATCGTCACCAATCCCGAACCTTACGGATACCTTATTGCAGTACGCGCGCAGCAGACGACACGCACTTGCTTCCGTGACGCAATGCGCGCGGCGGGAGAATTCGTGCACGCTGGGCACACTGCGCATGAGCAATGTTTCTCGTTGCCGCCGCTGAACCGCGCTGCGAGTTCAGAAGGCCACGCGTTCCCGTGTTCACCCTCAAAAATATTGCGACTGTACTTCTAACACCATGGGCACGGGTTCTTGGGTTCTGGCCCGTGCACTGCTCTGGGTTGGGCTCGGGTTTGAAACGGCGGGGCCGGGACGGGTACAAGCTCCTTCACTGTTACGCCTAGGCCGGCACATCGAGCACATGTGGGAACCAATAATAGATCCAAGGCTTTGTATGAAGATTAAGTGACAAGTGGGAAGAAGTGGCTCTTAATTACCGTCGCAAAAAAAATACGGTTCTATTTTTTTTCCAGGAAGAGTTCTTATTTCTTCCGTTTCCATGTCATTCTCAGTTGCGAGATTTTTACAGGAATTTACTATGCGATATTTGCTTTCCAAGCCCGATTCCAGTGGAATCAAAAACTTCAAGCGCGCCCGTAAACCAGCTGCTTCACACGAAAGGCCGACGTTCAGTAAAATAACCTGCGGGAATGCGGTCTTAGCGGGAAGTCGAGGCGCGCTGCTAATAGCAAGCACCGGGTAAAACAACTTTTTCATATAGCCCCAGCGTTTCCCTACCTAATTGATAAGGGCGCCGTAATGCGTCGAGCAGCGCGGAAGAGCAGTCATTTCTTTTATTATTGGGCAACTATTACACTAAGACGGGAGGAAATTCAGAGCGGAGTTAACGTAGTCAGAGAACAAGCTGGTCAATAACCGAGGCGTACCCAAGTTCTAGTCACCTTTTAAGTTTTTCCTGCAGGATGTGTCGAATAGCGCTTTAGTAGATTTTCTCGCCGTCATACACGTCTGAACCTGATACTACTGGTACGCTTTCATGAAAAAAAAGTAAATGACGCGAGAACGCTAAAAGAAGAAGCGGCATTTGTTGGCTCTTGTTCCGTTTTTTAGCGTACTTTCCTCGTCATTAATCAGAAAGTTTCTTTGCCCGCTGATAGGCAGCGCGCAATTTTTTGATTGACATTGATTGACGCAACATTGATTTATTAGCCGACCACAACACGGACGTTCCTGGAGAATTCTCTCAGCGAGCCTCCCACCTCTTGTTTGCACAGTGACGTGCCGAAGGCAAGATACTTTCAGAACTTCATTTCCAAGCATAATGTTGGGAGTCTTTCATGCGAAAATTAGTCTGCCCTTCCGTGTGCTCAGAACATTTAGTCTTAGAAGGCGACGCGAATCTAAGCCGGGAGCCACCCAACGACGACCGCCGCGGCTTAAACACGCAAACAAACGACGCGTAAATTCTTCCGCGCACAAAGCAATTAGGCACTAGGCAATTGAAGAGAGGCCTAGTGTGGTCGTAGACAAATTATTCGTTCAAGTTTTGAGTGCACTCCCTGGGAACTGACTGTTTTGTGGGGTCTACAAAATTGTAACTTTCAATGATGTAGCTTTCTACGTGAGCCATGGCGATGGCAGATAATGTGGAATACAAAGCTTTCAAACCGCCGCGATCAACAATAGAAAGGGAAACACCATAGCGAACCTTAGCCTGCCAATGAAATTTATTTGCAACACGAAAACTTTAGGAAAGATTTCGGAAAAGGAGCGGCTACGCGACTGCACCACGGCAAGCGGCTAGCTAGAGTGAGCCGTGTGTCAGTGAATGGTGAATATATCAAACGCACTCACCGATAGTTTCCTTGGCGTGCTCGCCCGAAGAAACGATGCCGCAGGAACCTCGATGCCGCGTAGCAGTCGAATATGCCTTTTCGGCGACGTCAGGGTGCCGTCATCGGCATCGGTCACGGTCTGTCCAGAGCACGATGTCGAAGAGCAATGCATCGATGCCAGCGACAACGCCCACTTCGTGTCTGGTAGTCTCTCCCTGTGGTCCCGCCGCAGGCTTGCTCAACGTCGATCAGCTCATGCGCGAAGCTAAGCTCAGGCGCCTACACCGAAGGGCTTCCGCGTGACGAGTGCGATATTTAATGCGCAGTTCAGCTCTCGGGGCGCTGCCAAGGGCGCCGCCGTATTTGCTCGCATCTTGCGTATCTCAAAGCCAGGAATTTGAGACATTTCGTTCAGTTTCCTTTTTCTGCCACCACTTGGCGTATCGACCTTAAAGAATTCAAAATTCTCGCTGTGACGTATGCCATGAAGCACAACTCAAGAAAACACAATAAAAAGAAGCACACCCTAAGACTGTCGCTTCACCTCGGCACTTGGAAACGACTGTGCTTATATATCAGCGTTATCTCGAAGATGACCAGCTATTTGCTCTACTGAAAATGAATCGACGGTTTTGCTAGACACCTGGCCAGAAAGCTCGTCGGCATTCCGGACAGATGTCTGGCCCAGATAACGGCTACCGCGAATCATCCCTTTAATATTTTTTTTTCTTGGGCGGACTTTTTATTTATGCACCACTGTGGCCGCGGTCTTGCGTATACGTCAGGCTTCTGTTTCATGGGTTTCCTATAGAACTGGCGTGATCCATTGTTTAAGAGGAAGCTTTAGCTCGGGCCTATCTCCGATGCCGGATGCTCAAATACATGTGAAACGCAGGAATGCTTTTATGGGAAAACCACTGAACCAATTTGAATGAAGTTTTTTGCATCTAAGAGTGAAAGTTAAATTGCAGATACTGCAGATAATAGAATTTTCGTTTAGAAAGTGTAATGTTTTACAAGGATTGCGGGATGTTGGTAAACATGGTAACAAAAATAGAAGAACGAAGTTTACAAATCAGTAACTCAGCCATGAAAACCAAATATGGCATTTCTATAAACTGCACCCGTTGGAGCATCAAAAGTGAACAATTCTTTTTGCTATACATTAAAACTTACGCGATTTTTTTTAAATGGTTGGAAGGGTTTTGCAAATGCAAGATTCCCAATTTAGTTGTGTATTTCAGGGTGGTGTATGATATAAGATTGCTGTCCGCTTTGGATGCATAATTAGGTGCAGTTTACAGAATTCTGATATCGTTTTTAGTTGCTGAGGTACAACGTTCTATACGTGAAGTTTTCTTTTTCGAAATTTTGCAATTCTTTTAAATTTTACCGAAAAAAGTAAACAGCCTTAATAAAATATCCCTTTCTGAAATCACTACACTTTAACATTGTTTTCTAAATTCAACTTTACTCATTAGATTTGGTGCAGTGGTTGCTCTGAGAAACTATTGCCGATTTTCCATGTACTTCGATAGGAGCCCCCATGCTCAATGTTCCCCTTAAGTTTAAGCTTAAATATTACACTTGTTGGTAACACATGTTTGTAAGCGTGCGATCGTGGCCTAATGAACTAGAGCACGAGCGTACTGGGCTCAACGGCACACGATATCTTCGTAAAGCGGCTTGGGAAGGAAGAGGAGCAAAGAAAGGGAGAAGCCAGGGATGTTATTCAGAAGCGTGTCTGGTTGAGTAACAATTACTAAATGCTGTGGTTGTCATACCACCATACGTTCTATCAGCATACCACCTTACGTTCCATAGCCTTCGCGAGTGATGGTCATAACAAAGCGGGTCAATCAGGGAGACAGTGTATGGCCGCATATAGCCGAATTACTTGAAAACTCAGGAGAAGCACTACGGAGTCTAAACAAAGGTATCTTAGCTAATACGGTGCGTCGATTCTTGTTCGCCACATTGTGTGAATGTTAATCGCATTAACTTCGATAGTCATCTTAACATGCGTTCTGCCGGAATTCTTTCGTCTTTGCGACACTAAGAAATTCAGGTCCACATTGTTCCCAGCTTATTAACGCCTCGAACTCCTAGAGGTGATCGTGCTGAGGCGTGTGACTGACGACCTGGAGTTTGATGGAGGTAGCGGTGTGATTTCGACAGTGGCGCCACCTATCAACAAGGGGATGCGCATTGGGATGGGTGAACTAGCGGCGAAAGGCAAACTTCAAGAGTTGCTAGACATCACAGCGCCGAATAAAACTGACAAAGAGTTAGAAGGAATATATGCATGGTAATCGCGCTAAAGAAATTGGAAACTATTGGATTGGTACCAGGTATCCAAGCTATTCTTAACGGGAGTAAATGAGATGAGTTTCGGTACAGCTCGTTGCATTTTTCTGGAGCGGAAGACGTGCCGAGAGGCAGAGTGGGCTGCAATATTTCGTTGCTGCAATAATTACGTAGATTGCCGGCGTCATCATTTTAATGGAAACAAAAAATAATTATGTTTTTAAGAAATTCTTAGAACACTTAAATAAAATTGTAGCAAATAAATTCTTAGAAGTTCATTTACAACTTTTTTGTGTGTTAAGGCATAGGGCAACTCACTACTGGTTTGCAGTATTTTTCTTCGTTATATTTTCAAGCGAGTTGAATATTCTGCGGTAGGTTATTGCACAATTAGCCCAACTAAATAAAATGAGACTTTCAAGTTTCCATGGTTCTTAGACAAATGCTTTGAGTCTTCGCGGATGCTGCAAAATTTCTCAAAATTGGCAAAGGGGATGTGAAAAACAAAACAGAACATTTTATTGCCTCCGTAAATTTTTATTTGTGGTGCTATTTCCACTCGGTAAGTGGCTCAACCCTCGTGTTCGCCGCCTTATATATGTTTTTTGTAAGCACTAGGTGCGTTGTCTGCGAATTTACGTGAATAACAATTAAGCAGGTCATGTTTCAATCTGACCGAGAAAAACTGTGTATTCTGGTATTCCTGAAAGCCAGTAGACCAGCGTATTTAAATATACATTCGCGCGAAAATTATTGGCTCGAGTTCCATCCCTGTACATCTGAATGATTATACGAGATTCAAGAGAGATGAAATGGCTGGCCGCGGCGTGTACGGGAGTGTTCACGCATGCCTTCGCTATAATACGCTGCCGCACACTTTAAAGCACGAGCGTGAGGATCAACCGCTGTGCTTTTCTATAACTTCATCCCTAATGTACGCAGGAGTTCTGTCACTACCGGTGTTTGTTGCCTGCCTGATCCCTCCCTATTTTCCTAACTGTCCATTGTATGGTTTGTTTTCGTACCAAATATCCACATAATATTCTGTGCGTGTTCGGCTAGCATTGAAATGTTTATCTCTCTCACGTGTAATATATAATGTAACCATCAAGAAGGAATGCAGGGCAAAAACCTGCTTTGATGCAGCTCGAAGACCACCCGGTGGCCGTTGATCACATGACAGTATCTTCCCAATAATCGAGAACTCGACCTAGCTTCGTATATGCAAAAGGTCTAATGGGTCGAACAGAACCGGGCCGGCCAATGCATGGTACTTTCGGGCTCGGGCAAGGCCCGGACCTGAAAAACCGGCCCCTGACAAAATGTCAGATAGACAGATAGTCTACTTCAGATAATCTGATGAGCAGATTCTCATATGATTAAGCAAGGTTGAATAAAACAACTTAAGCCGTAACCTTCTTCCCTGTTCAAGCCAAAAGGATCCAGTCAAGTTCTTTTCCCCTCTTACACTTAGAATGCGGTTGTATCTCCCCAGGACTAACGGTGTCGCGACGGAATGGATTTTTTCTAGTGCATTAATATGCAAAAAAATTAAACTCTTGGGCTTTACGTGCCAAAACCACGATCTGATAATGAGGCACGCCGTAGTGGAGGACTCCGGAATAATTTAGACCACCTGGGTTTTTTTAACGTTCACCCAATGCTGCACTGATATATGAAGGTCCGGCAGCGGCATGGCAAACGGTTCCTACAAGCACGTCTGCTTTTTGCAGATTGCCGCAAGTATTGCTGGCCCCTATCTTCTGAACAACGTCCCCTCTTCGATTTTCCTTCGCAACGACTGTGCGTTTGGTAGCCCTCCCTTCAGCAAAGCTCTCTACCTGGCAGGTGGCAATGCCTCCGCATTTTCGACCGACCCTGACTGTGCTTCACTCGACTGCGCATGGTACTACACCGGAACGACATTGACATGGACACGGAACGATATAAAGCCGACACTCCGGCCAATCCTCTTCAGTGGGTCTGGAAGCGGCACGGCAAACGGTTCTTACAAGCACGTCTGCTTCTTTTTGCAGATTGCCGCAAGTATCGCTGGCGCCTATCTTCTGAACAACGTCCCCTCTTCGATTTTCCTTCGCAACGACTGTGCGTTTGGTAGCCCTCCCTTCAGCAAAGCTCTCTACCTGGCAGGTGGCAATGCGTCCGCATTTTCGACCGATCCTGACTGTGCTTCACTCGACTGCGCATGGTACTGCACCGGAACGACATGGACATGGACACGGAACGATATAAAGCTGCTGCGTCCCGAATCGGCCGGGCGCATTCTTTGATTTTCCCATCGAGGCAGACCCTTTCATGAGCGTCGCCGAGACGGCGACAGTGCCAGACACCGACGAGACGGGCAAACAAGCGCCCCAACTCGACAGTGCCCATTCTTTGGGTGCTTCCCCCGATGCCACCCCTTTCATCAGCGTCGTCCAGACGCTCACTTAGAAGCGACCGACCACAACCGCCACCCTTCGTCAGACACGGGGATTAGTGCAAAGGCCATTCTCCCGACCCGGGCAAGATGACCGTCGGAGGGCAAGAAACAGGTCACCGACTTTCGTGGAAGGAGTGTCAGCCCCCTGTTTCCGGATTGCGTCGTCCTTGCTTCGAAGGTGCAACATTGGTGGCGGAGTTCAGCGAAGAAGACGGCCCGTCTGATTGGCCGCATCAAGGTCATCTGATTCCCTAGTCGGGTCAACTAGGGAAGACCGATGTTTTATAAGGAGACACCTTGCGTGCAGTGGTGTGTCCTGACGAGTTCTGACATGTGCTCAGACATGTAGTGAGCTTAGACTTTCAAAGTGCTCCCCCATGGAGTGGGCTTCGATATTTGGAGCCACTGTAAATATGTAAAATAAACCCTTTTTTCTCTCGCTCTTACTCCCGGACGTACTTATACCTTTGGCTGAAGGATCACCGGCCTAAACGCTACCCGAGTCTCAACAAACTGGCAGCAGCGGCGGAATAATCTCCGACCCGCAACAACGGATGGCAGCGCTGAGATGAAACGCCAACCCGTTCCTAACAAAGCCGACACTCCGGCCAATCCTCTTCAGTGGGTCTGCAAGCGGCATGGCAAACGTTTCTTACAAGCACGTCTGCTTCTTTTTGCAGATTGCCGCAAGTATCGCTGGCCCCTATCTTCTGAACAACGTCCCCTCTGCGATTTTCCTTCGCAACGACTGTGCGTTTGGTAGCCCTCCCTTCAGCAAAGCTCTCTACCTGGCAGGTGGCAATGCGTCCGCATTTTCAACCGACCCTGACTGTGCTTCACTCGACTGCGCATGGTACTGCACCGAAACGACATGGACATGGACACGGAACGATATAAAGCCGACAATCCGGCCAATCCTCTTCAGTGGGTCTGGAAGCGGCGTGGCAAACGGTTCTTACAAGCACGTCTGCTTCTTTTTGCAGATTTCCGCAAGTATCGCTGGCCCCTATCTTCTGAACAACGTCCCCTCTTCGATTTTCTTTCGCAACGACTGTGCGTTTGGTAGCCCTACCTTCAGCAAAGCTCTCTACCTGGCAGGTGGCAATGCGTCCGCATTTTCGACCGACCCTGACAGTGCTTCACTCGACAGCGCGTGGTACTGCACCGGAACGACATCGACATGGACACGGAACGATATAAAGCCGACACTCCGGCCAATCCTCTTCAGTGGGTCTGGAAGCGGCATGGCAAACGGTTCTTACAAGCACGTCTGCTTCTTTTTGCAGATTGCCGCAAGTATCGCTGGCCCCTATCTTCTGAACAACGTCCCCTATTCGATTTTCCTTCGCAACGACTGTGGGTTTGGTAGCCCTCCCTTCAGCAAAGCTCTCTACCTGGCAGGTGGCAATGCGTCCACATTTTCGACCGACCCTGACTGTGCTTCACTCGACTGCGCATGGTACTGCACCGGAACGACATCGACATGGTCACGGAACGATATAAAGCCGACACTCCGGCCAATCCTCTTCAGTGGGTCTGGAAGCGGCGTGGCAAACGGTTCTTACAAGCACGTCTGCTTCCTTTTGCAGATTGCCGCAAGTATCGCTGGCCCCTATCTTCTGAACAACGTCCCCTCTTCGATTTTCCTTCGCAACGACTGTGGGTTTGGTAGCCCTGCCTTCAGCAAAGCTCTCTACCTGGCAGGTGGCAATTCGCCCGCATTTTCGACCGACCCTGACAGTGCTTCACTCGACTGCGCGTGGTACTGCACCGGAATGACATCGACATGGACACGGAACGATATAAAGCCGACACTCCGGCCAATCCTCTTCAGTGGGTCTGGAAGCGGCATGGAAAATGGTTCTTACAAGCACGTCTGCTTCTTTTTGCAGATTGCCGCAAGTATCGCTGGCCCCTATCTTCTGAACAACGTCCCCTCTTCGACTATCCTTCGCAACGACTGTGCGTTTGGTAGCCCTCCCTTCAGCAAAGCTCTCTACGTGGCAGGTGGCAATGCGTCCGCATTTTCGACCGACCCTGACTGTGCTTCACTCGACTGCGCACGGTACTGCACCGGAACGACATCGACATGGTCACGGAACGATATAAAGCCGACACTCCGGCCAATCCTCTTCAGTGGGTCTGGAAGCGGCATGGAAAACGGTTCTTATAAGCACATCTGCTTCTTTTTGCAGATTGCCGCAAGTTTCGCTGGCCCCTATCTTCTGAACAACGTCCCCTCTTCGATTTTCCTTCGCAACGACTGTGCGTTTGGTAGCCCTCCCTTCAGCAAAGCTCTCTACCTGGCAGGTGGCAATGCGTCCGCATTTTCGACCGACCCTGACTGTGCTTCACTCGACTGCGCATGGTACTGCACCGGAACGACATCGACATGGACACGGAACGATATAAAGCCGACACTCCGGCCAATCCTCTTCAGTGGGTCTGGAAGCGGCATGGAAAACGGTTCTTACAAGCACGTCTGCTTCTTTTTGCAGATTGCCGCAAGTATCGCTGGTCCCTATCTTCTGAACAACGTCCCCTCTTCGACTTTCCTTCGCAACGACTGTGCGTTTGGTAGCCCTCCCTTCAGCAAAGCTCTCTACCTGGGAGATGACAATGCGTCCGTATTTTCGACCGACCCTGACTGTGCTTCACTCGACTGCGCGTGGTACTGCACCGGAATGACATCGACATAGACACGGAACGATATAAAGCCGACGCTCCGGCCATTCCTCTTCAGTGGGTCTGGCAGCGGCAAGGCAAACGGTTCTTACAAGCACGTCTGCTTCTTTTTGCAGGTAGGCTCAAGCGCCTTGGCAAAGGGTTGACTTTCACCCATGAAGTAACAAAGGATAATAATATCCAGTTTTGAGACAACGCTTTAACCTTCTGTGACAACCATGTGTGCTGGAAATACAACCCAAGGTCCCAAAAGAAATTGTTTCCCTACTATTCGGCTCATTCAAAAATGGTGAAGCGGGCAATAGCCACCCAGTGTATCATGTCAGCCTTAAAAAAGTCATGCACACACAAAATTCAGGAAAGCTTTTACAGGCAGATTGTAAGGCCAGAAGAAGCAGGTTTCCCGCAATCAGTCATTTCAGCAGTAGCGGAGGCAGTGCTTAAGAATATAAAGACTGAAAAGAATATTACTGAAGACGCAAGGGTGCGAAAAGATAAGAAACGTAAAGTTGTGCCTTATGTCCAAAAGACTTCCCACAACTTAAATAAGGTTGTAAAACGTTATGGAGTTGAGGTAGCGTTCTCGGCTCCCAGCAAGCTCGCTGGAATATGCTCGCGCATAGGAAGAAACAAAGATAGGCTCCAAGGTTGCGGAGTTAAGCACACCATTTCCCACATAGAGTGCAGTGTTGGAGTAGTGTACCAGATACCTCTATCATGCGGCAAAGTTTACGTAGGCCAAATAGGAAGGTGCGTGAATGTACGCCTGCGTGAGCATGAATTGTCAATTAGGAATAAAGTGAATGGGCACCTTCCTGTCCACTGCTTGGCGTGCCAGTATAAGCCGATCATGAAAAAAGTTAAGATTTTGTGTCGCAGTCGAAATAGCAGAGCGAGAGAGCTACTCGAGGCGTACCATATAAGAAAGAAGGGACAAGAGTGTGTCAGCGACACCTCAGTTCATCTGCACAACAGTGAGATGAGGTTTATTGACGAGCGTAGATTGGTTGCGTTTGGTATAAACAAGATTTTTGTATATTTTTTTCTCTTTTTTTCTTTAGGACCTGCGCCCATCCTTGTTCCATGCTGTCTCTGTGGTCCGTCTTTTTCGCGCAGTTAAACAATGTCCGCTAATATGTACCAACTCGCCCGACAACAAGTTCTTCTAAACTACTGAAAGGCAACAAGCGACGCCACAGCGGCTCCAAGGTTGCGATTCATTAACGGTGCGCCTAGTCAACACCACCTAGATAGTGCAATGTGCCAATGTGCAATAGGAGGTGGTGTCACGTCATGAGCGTATAAAATGACTAAATGAAATAAAATGTATTAATATCCAATTGAAAGGCGCGGAGCGCTCCTTCGAGATATGAACTCGTGAGCAAGCGAGTGCGTTCAGACGCTTGGCGCGTTTTCATTTGGCCTCACCTAGACGCCGTTAGAACGCAGGGGAACTTGCACGGACACGGAACGTGCGGAAAAAACATTTCACAAAAGGGGCTATATCGCTTTCGCATTCGGCAGAGACATTTAAAACTGCTTACGTGTGGGTACACGTAAGCCGTTTTAAATGTCTCTGCCGAATTTCTTGCATTGTTTTTATTAACAATGTTTGATGTTATTGAAACCGAGATACAATTTTTGTGGATGTTTATGCAAGGGCATCTAAACCTGAAGCGCGTATAAAAATGGTGTGTCACTAATAACATGTCCCTAAACATAAATAACTATGTACACATTAGCTTCACTAGAAAAATATAACAAAATCAAATATAAGTATTTGTTAAGTGGTCACGAAATAACAAATCATTCATCAGTGAAATATTTAGGTCTTACGCTGTTAGAGGATGGTTCTTGGTAATAACATGTTAATACTGTAGTTTGAAGTGCAGGGTGAGCACTTCACTTCTTGCAACAATGTTTAAAACATGAACGTATTAACGTAATAGAAGCAGCGTATAAAACAATTAGTTTTACCAATTTTGAAGTAGGCATTCCCTGTGTGGCATCCGGTTTCTCATTTTTATTTGTTTATTTTATTTACAAATACTGCGGTCTCTATTTCTAGACATAACAGGAGTGGGCACAAGATTTCAGTACAAACAAACGAACAAACACTAAGATTATACAAACAGACTAACAGGCGATATGGTTAGGTAATTGGTCAATGAACTCTGCAAAAGGCAATGCGCGTAGCGAACCATCCAAGTTGTTCCATATTTCAACTGTGTGCGGAAAAAAAGAAAATTTAAAACAGTCAATGTGTGTCCTGAAAAGAACAATGTTTAGTGCATGGCTATGACGGGTTGCGCGTGCGCTAGGAGATTTAAAAGAGAAGGGACCCTGAATACCGGATGACGTGTGAATAATCTTGTGAAGCAAGATGATTCTTTCACGTGAGCGCCTATGTTTCAAAGTCTGCAATGATAACATGCGAGCGTGTGATGAGGGTGCAAAGTTTCGATCATAACGACCATAGATGAATCCTATTGCTTTTTTCTGAACTGATTCCAAAAGGTCAATGTGACAAGCACAGTGAGGGGACCAAACAGTTGACGCGTATTCCAGCATCGGGCGAACTAGCGATTTGTAGGCAGTTAGTTTACATTCCTTTGTTGCATTTTTTAGAGTTCGTTTAAGGTAACCGAGTTTCCTAAGTGCTTTTCCAGAGATTTGATTAATGTGAGCATGCCATTTTAAGTTATGTGAAAAGATCACACCCAGGTATTTGAAGTCATTAACCTGGGACAAGTAACTACCATTGGCATTGTAAGAGAAATGTAGCGGCTTCTTTTTGTTACCAAAGGTCATTTTGACTGTTTTAGTGAAATTAATTTTCATTTGCCAAGTGTTACTCCATTCGCAGAACAATGAAAAAACATTGTTTAATTCCTGTTGATCATTAGCATTGGTAACTGCGGTATAGGACGCAGTCATCAGCATACAGACGCAACTTGACGGCGGTATTACTAGTAACATTTACTACATCATTATAGTAAATTACAAATAACAGAGGTCCAAGCACCGAACCCGGAGGCACACCTGACGTGACTGTGACTGATGATGACTGTGCGCGATTAAAAGTGACGAATTGAGTTCTTAATTGCAAGTAGTCAGTAATCCAGTCTAGTAATTTAGACCCATAGAATATTGCACGCAGTTTACACAGAAGCTTTTCGTGGCAGACTAGGTCAAAAGCCTTCGAATAGTCAATAAAAATTGCATCCATTTGATCGCGATTGTTGAGTGCAGAAGCTATGTCGTGCTTAAATTGAATGAGCTGCGTGACAGTAGAAAAACCGGTTCGAAAGCTGTGCTGGTTTTCAGAAAGCAGATTGTGACAGTTTAGGTACTGAACCATGTGTTTATGAATAATGTGCTCAAGAAGCTTGCAGCAAGTGTAAATAAGAGATATCGGTCTGTAGTTAGCTATTAGTTGTTTATCGCCAGATTTAAACACTGGGATGACACTAGCAATTTTTCAAGCTCGGGGAATGGTTGACGTATCCAGCGATTTGTTGAAAATTACTGTAAGATACCGGGCATTCCATTCAGAGTACCACTTTAAGAACATATTAGGTATGGCGTCAGGTCCCGCGCTCTTAGTTGCGTCAATTTTCAGCAACAGATTATGAACGCCTGCGTAAGTTACTTCGAGACTGGGCAATTCACGTAGAGAACTATGAACGAAGTGAGGGTAGGATCCATCATCTTGATGAAAGACAGAATGAAAGTATTCAATAAAGCCTTCAGAGATGGTGATAGGATCAGTGCAAATCTGATCGTTGATAATAATTGCTACAGAGTCATGAGAAGAGGGAAGTATTGTTTTCCAAAATTTCGATGGGTTTTCTTTCATGAACTTTGTTAATGTCGTGTTAAAGTAAAAGTTTTTAGCTTCTATCATCTTTGTCTTTAGTTCAGACTTGAGCGGGAAACGGAGTGCATCGTGACTTTCGCTGCGTGGGCGGTTACGCTTGCGCATGTGTTTAATGCGTCGTATGAGCTGGATTATGTCACGTGTGTACCATGGATGCTTCGGGTTATGTTTTACACACTTTTGTGGCACGAACTGCTGCACAGAGGTACGCACTATACTATAAAACTGTTCTAACAAAGCATCAACATTGTAGGTTTCACTGCTTGCCACGAAATCAACAAAGGAAGATTCTAACAGTTGAACAATATCACGATCATTAGCATGGGCGAAGTCGGTAACAACGTTGAATTTCGGGTTACAAGGTTCTCAGACCACGTTAATTTGTACCAAAACACCCTTGTGATCGGATAAACCATCAACTATGTCACTCTCAAAACCGTACTGTAGCAGTTGATTAACAAAAACAAGGTCAAGAACAGAGTTTACTCTGGTTGGACGTTCAACGACTTGTGTTAAATCAAATGAAACGGCCATATTAATCAAGGAGTCACAAACTGCCTTTTCACGACCTGTTGAGGTTAATAAGGCCCAATCAATACAGGGAGTATTGAAATCACCTGTGATGATCATTTTATAATTATGAAGTCTGTTTTTGGCTATGTATTCTGTAATATGGGAAAATACATTTTCAGAACCAGGCGGTCGATAAACAGCGCCCACTACTGTCACAATACCAGAAACCTTTATGCGGCACCAAACAGACTCAGCATTCGGAAGTTCTGGGAGTACTAAAAATTCAATGCCTTTTTTAATAAAAAGAGCTACGCCCCCACCTTTACCAAGTTGCCTGTCGTTTCTGACGACCGAATAAGCTGGAGGCAAAATTTCAGAATCCGATATGGAGTTGCTTGGCCATGTTTCAGTTACGTAAATTGCTGACGGATTGTGACATTCTGCTAAACAATTGAAATCTTCAACCTTGTTAAGCAAACTTCGAGCATTTATGTTCAAAAGTGTAAGTTTCTGTTCATTATCAAGTGACTCTGTGCGCCTAGAAGAGGTGACATGAGGAGCCTGAACGATTGTTTTGTGAACGTTGTCCCACGTGTAGCGAATGCTGTCGACTATCAGGCAATCGTACTGTAATCTACATTTGCCTGCTTGCTTGCGAATACCAACCGAGTGATCCCACAAATCCTTGCGGATTTGCCGTACACGTGCAGAAAGTCTTCGTTAATGTATATGTTAGATCCTTTCAGTTTTCTGGCATTTCTAAGTATTTCAAGCTTAGCTCCGAAGTCCATCAACTTGAAGATTACAGGCCGCTTCTTTTCATTACTTCGTGTGCCAAGTCTGTGGCAGCGCTCAATGGACCCACATTGGACACTAAGCTTAGAAGACAACAGGTCCGTTACAGAAGCTAACAATGCCTCAGAAGTTTCATCTGATGGTTCTTTCAAACCATAAATGATCAAGTTATTCCTGCGGGATCTATTTTCAAGATCATCATATTTGCGATCAAGCTTGTAAATGATATTTTTGAGGTTTGCAACCGTTTCCTCGAGATCATGAACCCTCTGAAGGGCATCATTTGCAGTTGAAGCCAACGTTTCAATGTTCGTTAAACGTTGTTCCAAAGAAGTCAATCTTGAATTGACCGTAGAGAGCTCCTCACTGATTTGCGTCTGTCCTACTAGTAGATCCGTGAGCGTACTTTCAATATTTTTATCAGGGCCTGGATTAGTCTCGACATCTTCATAAAGTTGCAACAAAATTCTCAATGAATGCAGGAAGCAGAAAAAAATACACACAAAGTGCCGAGGGTCTGGCAGCAGCAACAGAAAACGGTCATCGCTCCTATAACATTTAGAAGGATATCTTGAGCCTACCTGCAAAAAGAAGCAGACGTGCTAGTAAGAACCGTTTGCCATGCCGCTGCCAGACACACGGAAGAGGATTGGCCGGAGTGTCGGCTTTATATCGTTCCGTGTCCATGTCGATGTCGTTCCGGTGCAGTACCATGCGAAATCGAGTGAAGCACAGTCAGGGTCGGTCGAAAATACGGACGCATTGCCACCTGCCAGGTAGAGAGCTTTGCTGAAGGGAGAGCTACCAAACGCACAATCGTTGCGAAGGAAAATCGAAGAGGGGACGTTGTTCAGAAGATAGGGGCCAGCGATACTTGCGGCAATCTGCAAAAAGAAGCAGACGTGCTTGTCAGAACCGTTTGCCATGCCGCTTCCAGACCCACTGAAGAGGATTGGCCGGAGTGTCGGCTTTATATCGTTCCGTGTCCATGTCGATGTCGCTCCGGTGCAGTACCATGCGAAGTCGAGTGAAGCACTGTCAGGCTCAGTCGAAAATGCGGACGCATTGCCACCTACCAGGTAGAGAGCTTTCGTGAAGGGAGGGCTACCAAACGCACAGTCGTTGCGAAGGAAAATATAAGAGGGGACGTTGTTCAGAAGATAGGGGCCAGCGATACTTGCGGCAATCTGCAAAAAGAAGCAGACGTGCTTGTCAGAACCGTTTGCCATGCCGCTTCCAGACCCACTGAAGAGGATGGGCCGGAGGGTCGGCTTTATATCGTTCCGTGTCCATGTCCATGTCGTTCCGGGGCAGTACCATGCGCAGTCGAGTGAAACACAGTCAGGGTCGGTCGAAAATGCGGACGCATTGCCACCTGCCAGGTAGAGAGCTTTGCTGAAGGGAGGGCTACCAAACGCACAGTCGTTGCGAAGGAAAAACGAAGAGGGGACGTTGTTCAGAAGATAGGGGCCAGCGATACTTGCGGCAATCTCCAAAAAGAAGCAGACGTGCTTGTAATAACCGTTTGCCATGCCGCTTGCAGACCCACTGAAGAGGATGGGCCGGAGTGTCGGCTTTATATCGTTCCGTGTCCATGTCGATGTCGTTCCGGTGCAGTACCATGCGCAGTCGAGTGAAGCACAGTCAGGGTCGGTCGAAAATGCGGACGCATTGCCACCTGCCAGGTAGAGAGCTTTGCTGAAGGGAGGGCTACCAAACGCACAGTCGTTGCGAAGGAAAATCGACGAGGGGACGTTGTTCAGAAGATAGGGGCCAGCGATACTTGCGGCAATCTGCAAAAAGAAGCAGACGTGTTTGTAATAACCGTTTGCCATGCCGCTTGCAGACCCACTGAAGAGGATGGGCCGGAGTGTCGGCTTTATATCGTTCCGTGTCCATGTCGATGTCGTTCCGGTGCAGTACCATGCGCAGTCGAGTGAAGCACAGTCAGGGTCGGTCGAAAATGCGGACGCATTGCCACCTGCCAGGTAGAGAGCTTTGCTGAAGGGAGAGCTACCAAACGCACAGTCGTTGCGAAGGAAAATATAAGAGGGGACGTTATTCAGAAGATAGGGGCCAGCGATACTTGCGGCAATCTGCAAAAAGAAGCAGACGTGCTTGTAATAACCGTTTGCCATGCCGCTTGCACACCCACTGAAGAGGATGGGCCGGAGTGTCGGCTTTATATCGTTCCGTGTCCATGTCGATGTCGTTCCGGTGCAGTACCACGCGCAGTCGAGTGAAGCACTGTCAGGGTCGGTCGAAAATGCGGACGCATTGCCACCTGCCAGGTAGAGAGCTTTGCTGAAGGGAGGGCTACCAAACGCACAGTCGTTGCGAAGGAAAATCAAAGAGGGGACGTTGTTCAGAAGATAGGGGCCAGCGATACTTGCGGCAATCTGCAAAAAAAAGCAGACGTGCTTATAATAACCGTTTGCCATGCCGCTTGCAGACCCACTGAAGAGGATGGGCCGGAGTGTCGGCTTTATATCGTTCCGTGTCCATGTCCATGTCGTTCCGGTGCAGTACCATGCGCAGTCGAGTGAAGCACAGTCAGGGTCGGTCGAAAATGCGGACGCATTGCCACCTGCCAGGTAGAGAGCTTTGCTGAAGGGAGGGCTACCAAACGCACCGTCGTTGCGAAGAAAAATCGAAGAGGGGACGTTGTTCAGAAGATAGGGGCCAGCGATACTTGCGGCAATCTGCAAAAAGAAGCAGACGTGCTTGTAATAACCGTTTGCCATGCCGCTTGCAGACCCACTGAAGAGGATGGGCCGGAGTGTCGGCTTTATATCGTTCCGTGTCCATGTCGATGTCGTTCCGGTGCAGTACCATGCGCAGTCGAGTGAAGCACAGTCAGGGTCGGTCGAAAATGCGGACGCATTGCCACCTGCCAGGTAGAGAGCTTTGCTGAAGAAAGAGCTACCAAACGCACAGTCGTTGCGAAGGAAAATATAAGAGGGGACGTTATTCAGAAGATAGGGGCCAGCGATACTTGCGGCAATCTGCAAAAAGAAGCAGACGTGCTTGTAATAACCGTTTGCCATGCCGCTTGCAGACCCACTGAAGAGGATGGGCCGGAGTGTCGGCTTTATATCGTTCCGTGTCCATGTCGATGTCGTTCCGGTGCAGTACCACGCGCAGTCGAGTGAAGCACTGTCAGGGTCGGTCGAAAATGCGGACGCATTGCCACCTGCCAGGTAGAGAGCTTTGCTGAAGGGAGGGCTACCAAACGCACAGTCGTTGCGAAGGAAAATCAAAGAGGGGACGTTGTTCAGAAGATAGGGGCCAGCGATACTTGCGGCAATCTGCAAAAAAAAAGCAGACTTGCTTGTAATAACCGTTTGCCATGCCGCTTGCAGACCCACTGAAGAGGATGGGCCGGAGTGTCGGCTTTATATCGTTCCGTGTCCATGTCCATGTCGTTCCGGTGCAGTACCATGCGCAGTCGAGTGAAGCACAGTCAGGGTCGGTCGAAAATGCGGACGCATTGCCACCTGCCAGGTAGAGAGCTTTGCTGAAGGGAGGGCTACCAAACGCACCGTCGTTGCGAAGAAAAATCGAAGAGGGGACGTTGTTCAGAAGATAGGGGCCAGCGATACTTGCGGCAATCTGCAAAAAGAAGCAGACGTGCTTGTAATAACCGTTTGCCATGCCGCTTGCAGACCCACTGAAGAGGATGGGCCGGAGTGTCGGCTTTATATCGTTCTGTGTCCATGTCCATGTCGTTCCGGTGCAGTACCATGCGCAGTCGAGTGAAGCACAGTCAGGGTCGGTCGAAAATGCGGACGCATTGCCACCTGCCAGGTAGAGAGCTTTGCTGAAGGGAGAGCTACCAAACGCACAGTCGTTGCGAAGGAAAATATAAGAGGGGACGTTGTTCAGAAGATAGGGGCCAGCGATACTTGCGGCAATCTGCAAAAAGAAGCAGACGTGCGTGTAATAACCGTTTGCCATGCCGCTTGCAGACCCACTGAAGAGGATGGGCCGGAGTGTCCGCTTTATATCGTTCCGTGTCCATGTCCATGTCCTTCCCGTGCAGTACCATGCGCAGTCGAGTGAAGCACCGTCAGGGTCGGTCGAAAATGCGGACGCATTGCCACCTGCCAGGTAGAGAGCTTTGCTGAAGGAAGAGCTACCAAACGCACAGTCGTTGCGAAGGAAAATATAAGAGGGGACGTTGTTCAGAAGATAGGGGCCAGCGATACTTGCGGCAATCTGCAAAAAGAAGCAGACGTGCTTGTAAGAACCGTTTGCCATGCCGCTTCCAGACCCACTGAAGAGGATGGGCCGGAGTGTCGGCTTTATATCGTTCCGTGTCCATGTCCATGTCGTTCCGGTGCAGTACCATGCGCAGTCGAGTGAAGCACCGTCAGGGTCGGTCGAAAATGCGGACGCATTGCCACCTGCCAGGTAGAGAGCTTTGCTGAAGGGAGGGCTACCAAACGCACAGTCGTTGCGAAGGAAAATCGAAGAGGGGACGTTGTTCAGAAGATAGGGGCCAGCGATACTTGCGGCAATCTGCAAAAAGAATCAGACGTGCTTGTAAGAACCGTTCGCCATGCCGATGCCATACCTTCATATATCAGTGCAGCATTGGGTGAACGTTAAAAAAACCCAGGTGGTCTAAATTATTCCGGAGTCCTCCATTACGGCGTGCCTCATTATCAGATCGTGGTTTTGGCACGTAAAGCCCAAGAGTTAAATTTTTTGCATAATAATGCACTAGAAAAAATCCATTCCGTCGCGAAACCGTTTGTCCTGGGGAGATACAACCGCATTCTAAGTGTAAGAGGGGAAAAGAACTTGACTGGATCCTTTTGGCTTGAACAGGGAAGAAGGTTACGGCTTAAGTTGTTTTAACACGAAAGTGTTTTATGCCGGGGTCCACCAAGACTTCACTGACGTATTTCCGTCACGGATATGACGTTCTTACAATGTACACGAACATAATACAAAGAAAGAAACCAGAAGAAAAAGTTCCACAAACATGCAAAATTTGGAAATCGAACCCACGACCTCTCGGTCCGCGACGATAGATCGCCGAGCGTTTATCCCATTGCGCCACAAACGCATTTGCAGAGAGCTACACAGACGCGCCTTATATATCTAACACTCCTCCGTGTACCCGCGCTCTTGCTTGGGGCGGTGCCGCCGCCTACGAGCAGAAAAGAGAAGTACTGCATTATGACACTAACGCGCACCGACAGTGAACGCTTCGGTGGTCTCAGCACTACGACGCCTCGATGCCAGCATTCGAAGGGACGCTGGCATCAAGAAGCACTACCAACGCTACCTAGGTGGCGTTCACCGTACTCAGCACAGCGGAGCGTGGCCTCCGCAATTAGCTCTGAAAATGTTTCTGAAGTTGATCGCGGAGGCTGCAATTACGACGCGCTGTACGCGCTGATTTGACTCGGTGACGATTCAGTTACGTGCTTTGTCTTGCGCGTTGTATTAGTGTGTCAGTTACGTGCTTCGTCTTTCGCGTTGTGCTAGCGTGTGCAGCGTAGTGCAGCTTCCATATGCACGACGGTTGCTCAAGGTCATCGACGTTGGTAGTCGTGATGGAGGGCACGTGCCACCAGGCGTCAGCGTGGGTGCATCAACGCCTAAGGGCGCTTTAGCCACAAAACACCAATAGACATTATATATCAATGTGCAATAAACATTACACTACTTCTGTGAAGACACGTTTCACTTTCGTGTTCTATACCGATTCCTATATAAGAGGGATCAACCACATTTTTATTCAACCTTGCTTAATCATATGAGAATCTGCTCATCAGATTATCTGAAGTAGACTTGAAGCGTGCTCAAGTAGTTGAAGAAGAAGAAAGACAGAATTTGTAGTAAAGGGGCCGGGGGTCAGGGGAGAATAAAGAAGAAGTTATTAATGGCGACATGAAGAGTACTTTGTCTGTTTATTATGTGCGGGCTTGTTACATTATTTGGCGCAGCCGACAACAAGAACCAATATGTGGGTGACTTTCTTTGTGGAGAACTGCAGCAACTCTGTGGTATTCAAGAAATATCAAGTCGAGGACGAAGCCGCCACTGACCTTCCCGAACACGTCACTACAGGTGAGCTTCTGAATCTCGTTCTGGATGAAGCCTCAGTGTCTTCAGAGGAACTTTTGGAGCAACCTTCAGTGAAAGTAAATATTCCGCTGCGTCTGTTCAACAAGGTGGTGTTGACACCGATAGAAAGAACTTTCATGCTCCGGCATACTTCATCTGACGAGCTAGTGACAGTTCTTCGAGCAATATCAATTCAACAACAGCAAATTTCGCAGCAAAGCTCCATTATTGTGACTCTGGCTTCTACTTTAACCAAACGGGCGAACCATACATCACAAAAAGTACGTCCTGAAACGTTCGACGGCTCATCCGAAAGTCCAGAAGTGGATAACTTTCTATGAATGAGCTGCGAAGAACAATGGATGGCTCTCTGATGAAGACCTAGTGATCAACATGCGACAATTCCTTAGCGGGATAGCAAGAAAGTGGCACGAGTGGCGACTTTCGCAACGAGAGCCTGAACCTTGGTTTAAATGGAAGGAGAGTTTCCTTCTGACTTTCAGTAAGAATCCGGTTGAGCGGTATCATGAAGCACTATTCTACCATTTCAAGTCCAGCACGCCACTCGAGTATTTTCTAGAGAAACAGCGACTTCTTCGCCTCGCTGAACCTGAACTGTCACTGTCATCACTTCTTGCCCTTATCATCCATGGTTTACCTAGAGATTTGCAACGACAGGTTCTAACACAAGGCCCGAAAACACTCGACGCGCTCTTGGAACTGCTAAAACTATTTCCGCATAGCTGGACTGAGCGAAGCAACAAGGCTAGACAAGAATTTTCAGGGACGCCAAGCGTCTATCGCTTGGATGAGAAGTGTTCGTTGGTGTTGGACGGTGTCAGGTCTAACTTTGGCGCGAGCACCGCAAGACCTATAACTCCCGTACAGAAACCCACAGAGTTAAACAATGAAGAGCAAGAAGCCGAGGGGAATTCTAAAGATGTCTCTACAGCAAGTGAGACAGTTCAACTTGTGTCATCAAGTTTATTGCATATACAACTCGAAGTGGACGGTGAGACAATGCGAGCTCTTGTAGACAGTGGAGCTTCGGTTTCAATTATAAAAGGAAGCAGAGCTAAAACTGAGAAGATATTCACAGGAAAAACAGTGGTTGTACGAGGCTACGACGGGCGTGAGAAGGAACACTGCGAATGGATGCGCCCAAAGCTTAAGTACCAATCACAACTGCAGAAATGCTGGCACTGGTTATAGAAGGCATTGAGTATGACTTTCTACTCTCCCGTCCGGACATGAAGTTGCTAAAGCTGAACATACACTGGGATGACACTGTGTCTGTGAGCCAATATGAGCAGGAGCCGCAACCTTTTAGAAAAGAAAATGAAATTCGAATTGTGAAGAAAGGAGATGACATACCTCTAATCTATCCTGAATTATACTGCTGTGGAGGCTATCCTCCAGGTGCTACAAAGTTTGAAGTCCCGTTTAAATTACATGACGAAAGTGTAGTACGGAGGAAACCTTACAACCTCACCAGAGAAAAGAAGGCGTGGCTGAAAGAAGAGCTTGCGAAGATGTTGGACGCAGGTATTATCCGTCCGTCCGTATCACCATATGCATCGCCGATAACCATAGCACCCAAGGAAGATGGAACCCTCCGACTCTGCACTGACTACAGAGCAATTAACAAACAGACACATCTAATTCGATTCCCTATGCCAAGAATAGATAGAATTATTGATGTACAGGTGGATGTACAGGTGATGTACAGGTGGATGTGCAGGTGGATGTACTTGGTTTTCTAGGATAGACCTTTGTAAAGGATTTTGGCAAGTACCACTTCAAGAGGATACAAAGCAGTATACGGCGTTCATAACTCCGTTTGACATCTACGAATACAACCGCCTCCCCTTCGGATGGAAGAACTCGCCCAGCTGGTTTCAGAAAATGATGAATATGGTTCTGGATCCGTTCATTGGCCGCTTCTGCAATGTCTACGTAGATGATATTATTGTGTATTCCAAAAGCGAGCGTCTCCATGAACAACACCTGGCACATGTCCTCACCGCTTTGTCAGAAGCCAACCTAAAGGTCAATTTTAAGAAGAGTGAATTTTTCAAGAACAAGGTGACTTTCTTGGGCAGAGTTCTGCATGGCACTACAAAAAACATAAAAGAAGAATCGGTGGCACGCATTGCAAAACTTGTGAAACCTTTTGATGTTCACTCATTACGCGTGTTTTATTGCGATAGCAATTATATGGACACTTCAACGGGATTTCTGCCGTCGGCGTCGCCGTCGCCGTCGCCGTGAGGTTCCGTATAGATTCCAAGGGCGATAAAGTCGTCGTCGTGCGCCGTATGCGCGAGTAAAAGCGCGCAGGGGACGCGCGCTATCACGGAGAGCCAACGCACGGCGGAAAGCAAATCCGAATGTCGCGCGAAAGGCCGGGGGGGGGGGGGGGGGCGGGGAGACGCTGTGCTACGGCACCAAATGCTTATCTTGCAACTCAGCGCAAGGGGAACTGGCAACGCAAACTGCCACGCGCAAGCAAAAAAAAAAAAAAAAGCGGGGAGGCAGCGCGGGAGGGAGGGGGGGAGCAGCTTCTACTCTGCCAACAAATACGCTTGCACTGGCTGTGGTGGCCGTCGCCCGCACCGTGTCTTATCTCCACACGGCTGTGACCTTTGTAAATGCCGCTCAGTTTCGGTTGAAGCGATAGACCGCACGCTTCTTCGCCCGCTGGCTGCAGCGGCTGCGCTTGCTGCCAGCGTTTTGACAGTCGTTGTCTGCGGTCATTCAGTGTGATCTAATCATGTTTGCTTGTGCGCGATGACACCACGCTTGTCAATTCAGTTAGAAAGCGAATGTGTCCAACTTTATGCGGCCGATAAAACTACTCTACTATCCCTACTCCGAACAGCTCTCTACCAATTTGCTATCGCAATTGATGCTTCGCTATCGGGGAAACTGCGACATTTTTGGGGTTGGCAGGACATTTTAGAGCATTTATACAAGATTATGCTCTCAAAACTAGATGTCTGACTAGACTAACACAAAAAGACGTACCATTCTGTTGGACGGGTGACTGTGAGGTGGCCTACCAAGAGCTAGTACGAGTTATCTCGTCTGATCCAGTCCTCAGACTGCCGGACTTTGCTCTACCATTTGAGCTCAATACAGATGCCTCGCATTACGGAACGGGTGCGATACTATACCAGCGAGACACAAGTCAGCCGAACAATCGCCAACTAAGCGTAATTGGCTACCATAGCTACACATTTAACAAAGCGGAGGTGAACTACACGACGACAGAGAAGGAAGCTCTAGCCGTTTTAAAGGCAATTCGGTACTTCCGTTCCTACCTGGAAGGTACCAGATTCAAGTTGCACACAGATCATGAGGCACTTACCCACCTCTTGAAAATGGCGGAGCCAAAAGGAAAAGTCGCACGGTGGGTCAGCGAGCTTCAACAGTTCGACTTTGAAGTGAATCACCGTCCCGGAGCTTCTATGAAAGATGCGGACGCAATGTCTAGATTGGGGGTAACAGTTCTTGATGTGCAACACGAAGCAATAGGTACCGCCAAAATTTGGGAAGGAACTGAACTTTTGCAACTGACCCAGACAGGCAAAATAGCAGTGCCTCCTACACTGGTTCCGAAAATTCTGGACCTTTACCACAATAGTCCCCATTCAGGTGGTCATGATGGCTTTTGGCGGACCTACATGAAACTGACGAGAAGGTTCACATGGCCCCGCATGAAGGAAGACACAGAAAGATACGTGCAATCATGCCACAAATGCCAGGTGAATAAAGTAAAGTTCAAGCAACCAACCCAACAGATGACATTACCGACGCACTCAAGCGTACCATTTGAAGTTATTCACATGGACTTCGCTCAACTCCAAAAAAAAATCTGAAGGCGTGAAGAAAACGCAAGCATTCCTGTTGTGTGTGGATGAGTGCACCAGGATGGTGGCAGCAAAATCGGGGAAGGAGGACGCCAACAGCGTGATTTCCTTTCTAAGCCGAAAGATGTTTGACAACGTTAAAGTAGTAGTGTCAGACAACGGACCCGCCTTTCGGAGTTATCACCTTAAGGAATGGGCCGAGCAACGTTGAGTTACGCTCAGGTTCACAGCACCGCATCACCCAGCAGCTAATGGGTTAGCTGAGCGAGCTATTCGGGACATCAAACAGTACATAAATATGTATCCAGACTTCCCAGGTGGATGGAAGTGCTGCCTTGAAGCGGCGGTAGCTCATCATAACCGATCTTATACAACAGCTCTGGGATGCACACCGCTCTTTGCTGCTACCGGGAACCCAACCTATCTACCAGCTGACACGTCTCTAGGAATTCAAGCAGAGCTGCAACTGACAGAAGAGAGAAGAAATGAAGAGAGCGAAGTTAAGTACCGTGAAATAATGAAAAGGAACTTTGACAAAAGACAAAACACAACCATACCAAGAATAGAGGTTGGAGACTTGGTGCTAGTAAGAAAAGGGCTGTCGAACTCATGCTCAAATCACAGAGGACGATTCTCTGTTGTCAAAACAGCAAGCCAACAGGGAATCTTAAAGACTGTCTGGTATGTAGGCCCCAATGGCACCGTGGAATCAGCCTCTATAGCAAACGTTTTTAAATACCATCCCAGGAGGGATGAAAACAATGGCGGGGAGAGTGAAGCGTGCTCAAGCAGTTGAAGAAGAAGAAAGACAGAATTTGTAGTAAAGGGGCCGGGGGTCAGGGGAGAATAAAGAAGTTAGTAATGGCGACATGAAGAGTACTTTGTCTGTTTATTATGTGCGGGCTTGTTACAAGGCTATCTGTCTATCTGATATTTTCTCACGGGCCGGTTTTTCAGGTCCGGGCCTTGCCCGAGCCCGAAAGTACCATGTGTTGGCCGGCCCGGTTCTGTTCGACCCATTAGCCCTTTTGCATATACGAAGCTAGGTCGAGTTCTCGATTATTGGGAAGATACTGTCATGTGATCAACGGCCGCCAGGCGGTCTTCGAGCTGCATCAAAGCAGGTTTTTGCCCTGCATTCCTTCTTGATGGTTACATTATATATTACACGTGAGAGAAATAAACATTTCAATGCTAGCCGAGCACGTACAGAATATTATGTGGATATTTGGTACGAAAACAAACCATACAATGGACAGTTAGGAAAATAGGGAGGGATCAGGCAGGCAAGAAACACCGGGAGTGACAGAACTCGTGCGTACATTTAGGGATGAAGTTATAGAAAAGCACATCGGTTGATCCTCACGTTCGTGCTTTAAAGTGTGCAGCAGCGTATTATAGCGAAGGCATACGTGAACACTCCCGTACACGCCGCGGCCAGCTATTTCATCTCTCTTAAATCTCGTATAATCATTCAGATGTACAGTGATGGAACTCGAGCCAATAATTTTCGCGCGAATGTATATTTAAATACGCTGGTCTACTGGCTTTCAGGAATACCAGAATACACAGTTTTTTGTCGGTCAGATTGAAACATGACCTGCTTAATTGTTATTCACGTAAATTCGGAGACAACGCACCTAGTGCTTACAAAAAACATATATAAGGCGGCGAACACGAGGGTCGAGCCAATTACCGAGTGGAAATAAAATCACAAATAAAAATTTACTGAGGCAATAAAATGTTCTGTTTTGTTTTTCACATCCCCTTTGCCAATTTTGAGAAGTTTTGCAGCATCCGAGAAGAGTCAAAGTATTTGTCTAAGAACCATGGAAACTTGAAAGTCTCATTTTATTTAGTTCGGCTAATTGTGCAATGGCAGAATATTCAACTCGCTTGAAAATATAACGAAGAAAAATACTGCAAACCAGTAGTGAGTTGCCCTATGCCTTAACACACAAAAAAGTTGTAAATGAACTTCTCAGAATTTATTTGCTACAATTTTATTTAAGTGTTCTAAGAATTTCTTGAAAACATAATTATTTTTTGTTTCCATTAAAATGATGACGCCGGCAATCTACGTAATTATTGCAGCAACGAAATATTGCAGCCCACTCTGCCTCTCGGCACGTCTTCCGCTCCAGAAAAATGCAACGAGCTGTACCGAAACTCATCTCATTTACCCCCGTTAAGAATAGCTTGGATACCTGGGACCAATTCAATAGTTTCCAATTTCGTTAGCGCGATTGCAATGCATATATTTCTTCTAGCTTTTTGTCAGTTTTATTCGGTGCTGTGATGTCTAGCAACTCTTGAAGTTTGCCTTTCGCCGCTAGTCCACCCATCCCAATGCGCATCCCCTTGTTGATAGGCGGCGCCACTGTCGAAATCACACCGCTACATCCATCAAACTTCAGGTCGTCAGTCACACGCCTCAGCACGATCACCTCTAGGAGTTCGAGGCGTTAATAAGCTGGGAACAATGTGGACCTGCATTTCTTAGTGTCGCGAAGACGAAAGAATTCCGGCAGAACGCATCTTAAGATGACTATCGAAGGTAATGCGATTAACATTCACACAATGTAGCGAACAAGAAGCGACGCACCGTATTAGCTAAGATACCTTTGTTTAGAATCCGTAGTGCTTCTCCTGAGTTTTCAAGTAATTCGGCTATATGCGGCCAAACACTGTATCCCTGATTGACCCGCTTTTTTATGACCATCACTCGCGAAGGCTATGGAACGTAAGGTGGTATGCTGATGGAACGTATGGTGGTATGACGACCACAGCATTTAGTAATTGTTAGTCAACCAGACACGCTTCTGAATAACATCCCTGGCTTCTCCCTTTCTTTACTCCTCTTCCTTCCCAAGCCGCTTTACGAACATATCATGTGCCGTTGAGCCCAGTACGCCCGTGCTCTAGCTCATTAGGCCACGATCGCACGCTTACAAACATATCTTACCAACAAGTGTATTATTCAAGCTTAAACTTAAGGGGAACATTGAGCTTGGGCGCTCCTATCGAAATACATGGGAAATCGGCAATACTTTCTCAGAGCAACCACTGCACCAAATCCGACGAGTTAAGTTGAATTTAGAAAACAATGTTAAAGTGTAGTGATTTCAGAAAGGGATATTTTATTTAGGCTGTTTACTTTTTTTCGGTAAAATTTAAAAGAATTGCAAAATTTCGAAAAAGAAAACTTCACGTATTGAACTTTGTACCTCAGCAACTACAAACGATATCAGAATTCTGTAAACTGCACCTAATTATGCATCCAAAGCGGACAGCAATCTTATATCATACACCACCCTGAAATACACAACTAAATTGGGAATCTTGCATTTGCATAAGCCTTCCAACCATTTAAAAAAATCGCGTAAGTATTAAGGTATAGCAAAAAAAATTGTTCACTTTTGATGCTCCAACGGGTTCAGTTTATAGAAATGCCATATTTGTTTTTCATGGCTGATTTACTGATTTGTAAACTTCATACTTCTATTTTTGTTACCATGTTTACCAACATCCCGCAATCCTTGTAAAACATTACACTATATAAACGAAAATTCTATTTGCTGCTGTCTCTGAAATTTAACTTTCACTCTCAGATGCAAAAAACTTCATTCAAATTGGTTCACTGGTTTTCCCATAAAAGCATTCCTGCGTTTCACATGTATTTGAGCATTCGGCATCGGAGATAGGCCCGAGCTAAAGCTTCCTCTTAAACAATGGATCACGCCAGTTCTATAGGAAACCCATGAAACAGAAGCCTGACGTATACGCAAGACCGCGGCCACAGTGGTGCATAAATAAAAAGTCCGCTCAAGAAAAAAATATTAAAGGGATGATTCGCGGTAGCCGTTATCTGGGCCAGACATCTGTCCGGAATGCCGACGAGCTTTCTGGCCAGGTGTCTAGCAAAACCGCCGATTCATTGTCAGTAGAACAAATAGCTGGCCGTCTTCGAGATAACGCTGATATATAGCACACTCGTTTCCAAGTGCCGAGGTGAAGCGACACTCTTAGGGTGTGCTTTTTTTATTGTGTTTTCTTCAGTTGTGCTTCATGGCATACGTCACAGTGGGAATTTTGAATTCTTTAAGGTCGATACGCCAAGTGGTGGCAGAAAAAGGAAACTGAACGAAATGTCCCAAATTCCTGGCTTTGCGATACGCAAGATGCGAGCAAATACGGCGGCACCCTTGGCAGCGCCCCGAGAGCTGAACTGCCCGAGAACTGAACTCGTCACGCGGAAACCCTTCGGTGTAGGCGCGTGAGCTTAGCTTCACGCATGCGCTGATCGGCGTTGAGCAAGCCTGCGGTGGGACCACAGGGAGGGACTACCAGACACGAAGTGGGCGTTATCGCGGGCATCGATGCATTGCTCTTCGACATCGTGCTCTGGACAGCCCGCGACCGATGCCGATGACGGCACCCTGACGTCGCCGAAAAGGCATATTCGACTGCGACGCGGCATCGAGGTTCCTGCGGCATCGTTTCTTGGGGCGACCACGCAAAGGAAACAATTGGTGAGTGCGTTTGATATATTCACCATTCGCTGACACACGGCTCACTCTAGCTAGCCGCTTGCCGTGGTGCAGTCGCGTAGGCGCTCCTTTTCCGAAATGTTTGCTAGAGCTTTTGTGTTGCAAATGAATTTGATTGGCAGGCTAAGGTTCTCTATGGTGTTTCCCTTTGTATTGTTGATCGCGGCGGTTTGAAAGCTTTGTATTCCACATTATCTGCCATCGCCATGGCTCACGTAGAAAGCTACATCATTGAAAGTTACAATTTTGTAGACCCCACAAAACAGTCAGTTCCCAGGGAGTGCACTCAAAACTTTAACGAATAATTTGTCTACGACCACACTAGGCCGCTCTTCAATTGCCTAGTGCCTAATTGCTTTGTGCGCGGCAGAATTTGCGCGTCGTTTGTTTGCGTGTTTAAGCCGAGGCGGTCGTCATTGGGTGGCTTCCGGCTTATATTCGCGTCGCCTTCTAAGACTAAATGTTGTGAGCACACGGAAGGGCAGACTAATTTTCGCATGAAAGACTCCCAAAATTATGCCTGGAAATGAAGTTCTGAAAGTATCTTGCCTTCGGTACGTCACTGTGCAAACAAGAGGTAGGAGGCTCGCTGAGAAATTCTCCAGGAACGTCCGTGTTGTGGTCGGCTAATAAATCAATGTTGCGTCAATCAATTTCAATAAAAAAATTGCGCGCTGCCTATCAGCGGGCAAAGAAACTTTCTGATTCATGACGAGCAAAGTACGCTAAAAAACAGAACAAGAGCCAACAAATGCCGCTCCTCCTTTTAGCGTTCTCGCGTCATTTTCTTTTTTTTTTTCATGAAAGCGTACCAGTAGTACCAGGTTCAGACGTGTATGACGGCGAGAAAATCTACTAAAGCGCTATTCGACACATCCTGCAGGAAAAACTGAAAAGGTGAGACTAGAACTTGGGGTACGCCTCGGTTATTGACCAGCTTGTTCTCTGACTACGTTAACTCAGCTCTGAATTTCCTGCCGTCTTAGTGTAATGGTTGCCCAATAATAAAAGAAATGACTGCTCTTCCGCGCTGCTCGACGCATTACGGCGCCCTTATCAATTAGGTAGTGAAACGCTCGGGCTATATGAAAAAGTTGTTTTACCCGGTGCTTGCTATTAGCAGCGCGCCTCGACTTCCCGCTAAGACCGCATTCCCTCAGGTTATTTTACTGAACGTCGGCCTTTCGTGTGAAGCAGCTGGTTTACGGGCGCGCTTGAGGTTTTTGATTCCACTGGAATCGGGCTTGGTAAGCAAATATCGCATAGTAAATTCCTGTAACAATCTCGCAACTGAGAATTACATGGAAACGGAAACTCTTCCTGAAAAGAAAAATAGAACCGTATTTTTTTGCGACGGTAATTAAGAGCCGTTTCTTCCCACTTGTCACTTGATCTTCATACAAAGCCTTGGATCTATTATTGGTTCCCACGTGTGCTCGATGTGCCGGCGTAGGCGTAACAGTGAAGGAGCTTGTACCCGTCCGGGCCCCACCGTTTCAAACCCGAGCCCAAACCCAGAGCAGTGCACGGCCCAGAACGCAAGAACCCGTGCCCATGGTGTTAGAAGTACAGTCGCAATCTTTTTGAGGGCGAACACGAACGCGTGGCCTTCTGAGCTCGCAGCGCGGTTCAGCGGCGGCAACGAGAAGCATTGCTCATGCGCAGTGTGCCCGGCGTGCGCAAATTCTCCCGCCGAGCGCATTGCGTCACGGAAGCAAGTGCGTGTCGTCTGCTGCGCGCGTACTGCAATAAGGTAGCCGTAAGGTTCGGGATTGGTGACGATGTTAAACTTCTCATTACGCTCCCCACGATGCATCAATAAACTTGAAAATATATGTAATGTTTTCTGGCGTTCTCAACATCATTGTTGATCTGTAGCCAGGTCACGTATGCTCATGACACTTGTGCGCGTATATAAAAGCGGCTTCCGTCTTTGAGGAGCCGCTTTTTAAATACGCGCACACGTGTCATGAGCATATATTCTTGCACATTACCGCATCTGTCCGAGCAGCAACTGAATTTCAGCATGACCCGCTTTCCCGAAGAAGTCAGGTGGAAAATTGTACAATATTCGCTCAAGGGATATTCACAGCACTCCATCGGTTCTCTCGTGCACAGGCCGCTAAAGACCATCAACGGGATTATTCAGGCATTCAGCAAGGAAGGCCGACTCTGTGATGCCCCACACAGGTGTCGACCAAAGGCAACGACGGAAGATGAAGACGCGCTTATGGTAGCTGCTGTCGTCGAGAACCCGTTCCAGTCCACGAGGCAAGCGCGGGAGCAGCTAGATGTGGACGCTTCCCTTGCTACGGCCCGGCGATGCCTCCGAAGTGCTGGACTGCGAAATTCTGTAGCTGCACGAAAGCCAGTCGTCACTGCTTCGAACAAGAAGTCACGTTTCCAGTTTGCCGAAGCACACGCCTCATGGATGGCAGATGACTGGGACCGAGTGATCTCGGATGAGTCGACTTTACAACTCACCAAGACCAACGGATGCGAGTTTGGCGAACGAGAGGCACACGGTAAGAAACTTTTCTTAATGCACGTTTGATTTTGCGAAGGATGGTCAAAAATACGATTTCCATGCAGTTACGAGCCAGCCAATGTGCAGGGAGTGGCCGCGAGTGGCAGAAACTGCGTGAACGTGTGGAGCGCGGTGTCAAAGCATGGTCTCGTGCCTCTGCATCGCATAGAAGGTGCCCTTACATCGCAGTGATACTGCACAGAAATTTTGGACAATGTGTTGCTGCCCTACGCCCACAGCGTCTTTCCCGATGCCGACTTTATGTTTCAACATGACCTGGCGCCGGTTCACACGGCAAAAGTTGTCAAGGAAAATATAGAAAATCGCAGAATCAGCATGCTTTCCTGGCCGGCCAAAGGCGCTGATATGAACATCTGCGAAAATATATGGGGGTACATCAAAGCAGCCATGGTGCGAAAACCTGTCTGCCAGACAACTGGGGACGAGCTGTGGGCAGCAGTTCGACAAGAAAGGGAGGACCTTCGACTCTGATCATGACTTTGTGCCAGCACTGTACGCGTCACTGCCCTCTAGGATGCCAGCAGTCGTTTCCGCAAAGGGTTGTATGACAAAATACTAACATCATCAAAGAGAATTATTCCTGCTTACTTACACTGCTTCTAAACGGATCAATCTTTTGTTGAACTTGCAGCAAATAAAAGTTCGGATGTTTGTGTTCCCTTGCCTGTTCGTTGTACGATAAGAACACAGCAGAAGGAAAACTAAAAGTGAAAAGTTGAAGTAATTACACAACGGTCTGACTTAAAAGCATCAAAATCGTGGTTTCTGTCATACTTTGGTTTCTATTGAGGGGAAAAAACTGCTAGCAGACGACACACGCCCGCTACGATGACGTAATGCGCACGAAAGGAGCCCACCCTCCCCGAGCATGCGCGCAGATATTGTGGCTGCCGTCTGACGGCGCTGGTGATATAGAAAGCCACGCGCTCCCGTGTTCACCCTCAAAAAAGATTGCGACTGTACAGGTGGAGCGACGGTGACGATAATTTATTGGCATCCCCTTTGAAACGGGGCGGCGACAAATAGTCACCTAGACTGCTTGATTTAATCAGGTATACTATACATGTTCTTTATCTAGCATTTTTGTATACCTCTCATTATTTTACTTTTTCAAAAATTTACCTAGTACCTAGTAAGAGATCAGGTCGTATCCATCTTCTCCCTGCCTTTTTCCACCAGTACTCTGATCGTCTCTTGCTTAATCTTACGGCTGATCTGTTGATGTTCCCTTCCAGTTTAAACCCAAGCGCTTCTGCGAGTTGCACGTTACCTACGGTTCTCGCTGGGTGGATCCCGTCGCATTCCATTAGGATGTGCTGAGTGGTCTCTGGTTCTTTACTGCAGCATGCACATGCTGCGGTAAAGACGGAGCGCCGCCGCCGTGCACTCGCTGCGTCGAACTTCGGTACCTGCGCTCCATCACGCAGCGAGATGGCAGGAGCGGTTGCGTGGCCCACAGCCGGGCGAGCCTGCACCTATTGCGCATTTGTGGACGTGCGGTCGCCGTCTAGTCGAAGCAGTTGTCGCCACGTTGCGCCCTTGTTTCCATTCTTTGTGTGCGATGACAAGCTGTGCTCTTCGTGTGAGGAAGCCGTGAAATGGGCAAGAAGTTTTTTTTTTTTGGCCATGGTGCAAATCTGGCTACGAGACCTGCAATGAAAAAGTGTCGCTTTTTGCTGCACCCCGAGAAACGGACCGCCTGAATATATGGCATTATGCGATTCCGCGCAAGGACCGCGTGCTGCAGTCGACTGACTACGTGTGCGAGAAGCACTTCGAGCCGAGGTACGTGACGAAGCTTTGGGAAGCAGTTTACAAAGGACTCGTTCATGTGAGTGCACCGCGAAAGGCGGCTCTGGCAAAAGACGCCGTGCCGACGAAGTTTCCCGACTGCCCTGCTCATTTGACGAAGACAGAAAAAAAAATGTCGCAGTTTCACCCTAATGGCGAAGCATCGATTGCGATAGCAAATTAGTAGAGAGCTATTCGGAGTAGGAATAGTACTTTTATCGGCTGCATAAACTTGGAGACATTGGCTTACTAACTGAATTAACAATCGTGGTGTCAGCGCGCACAAGCAAACATGAATAGATGCACTGAATGACCGCAGCCAACGACTGTGAAAACGCTGGCAGCAAGCCCAGGTTCGCGCGGTCTATCGCTTCAACGGAAACAGAGCGGCGAATCCACAACGCATACAAAGGTCAGAGCCGTGTGGACATAAGAGACGGTGCGGGCGACGGGCACCGCCGGGCAAACTGCAAAGGAGAAAATGTTGGCAGAGGAGATGCTGCCCCCTTCCTCTCCCCCTCTTCCCGTTTTGTTGCTTTTGCGTGGGAGATTGAGTGGCAAGATACGCCTTTGGTGCCGGAGCGCAGCGCCGCCCCGCCTCCCTCCCTCCCATACCCCCACGCGACGGTCGCGTTTGCTTTCCGCCGAGCGTTCGCTCTCCGTGATAGCGCGCGGGGGAGTTCGCCCTCCGTGATAGCGCGCGTCCCCCGCGCGCTTTCGCTAGCGCATACGGCGCGCGGCAACGATCTTATCGCCCTTGGAATCTATACGAAACCTCACGGCGACGGCGACGCCGATGGCAGAAATCCGGTTGAAGTGTCCATATAATTGCTATCGCAATAAAAAAGTCGCAGTTTCGCCTGAAAGGCGAAGCATCAATTGCGATAGCAAACTTGTAGAGAGCTATACGGAGTAATGATATTAGCTTTATCAGCTGTATAAATTTGGACATGCAGCAGCATCGGCAACACGCAGAACTGTTGTCGACGCCATCGGCGTTTTGCCCGCGTTCGCTCAAAATGCGTGCGGCGTTGGTGACTGTTGCCAGAGCCTTTGATATAAATAGGCACTTCGTGCCGCAGCTAAACGTCGCCTCCCCCACGGCTTCTCGCGCGTCGGAAGAAGGCGCGTTTGCTCTACATATATGGTGATTGTAAAGGAGAAAAGAGACGCCTACTTCGGCAGCCCTTAAGCGAGCACGGCGCAGAACGCGCGTTTGTTCTCCGCCGTGCGTTCACTCCCCGTGAAAGACGCGCCCCTCGCGCCCTTTCACTCGCACATACAACGTTCGGCGCACGGCGACGCCGCCCAGCCATGGCGTCTCCACTCTATCCCTTCTTTCGCTCCCACTTACCCCTCCCCGTTGGCGCTGAGCCGTGCTCCCTCAAGGGCTGCAGAAGATAGCGCCAACCTTTCCCTTTCCCTCAAGAACCACTTACCACCACGGCGACGATTTCTTCTCCAAATGACGTCATACGGAACCTCACGGCGACGGCGACGGCGACGCCGACGGCAGAAATCTGCTTTTGAGTATCCATATAATTGCTATCGCAATAAAAGAAAGCGCCTGCGGACCGTTCGCACCCTCCTGCCACCAAACGTAGCCGTGTCAGACTGGAAATTTTTCTCTCCGTGCGAGAGCTACGCTTGTAACAATGAGAATGTTTTGGGTTTATATTTGTCTAACTAGGTAAGCATTACTTAAACAAACAAAACTAACTTCTGTCATATATTAACGCGACGTCACTGTCATATGTTAATATTGACTCGTATACATGTTTATTCTTTCACCGGTGACCGCTTTTCACCAGCTGTTAAGCCCAGACCACACGTACGCTTGCGGACGCGCGCATGCCCGCGTCTGCGCGCCCACGCATGCGCAGACGGTGCGGCACGGCTCGTACGCGTCGAAACGCGGCGCGATCTTGGTGATCAGCGCGTCTCTGATATTGCCCGCTTGGGCTGCCTCGCGTCGTCGCGCCTGGCTACGCAGTGACGGCGCGGTACGTTCAACTCTCAGTTAAGCAGATGTATACCATGCAAGCAAGTGCTTCTATTTGTGCTGATCTAACAGCTCCAAAAATATAACAATTACGTTTATAGATATCGAAGCATTTTGAAACATTGTGGATGACAAAGTACGAAGTGGCGTCTGCCAAGGCGTCAACAAATGAGGCCAGTGAGCGTGCGCTCTCGCGCGTATTTGTGGATGCAAACCGCCCTTCCTCGCTAGGCGCGGCAACCGCAAGGCGCGTAGACGCGAGCTTGCGCGCGTACGCAAGCGTACGTGTGGTTTGGGCTTTAAACGTTATCGCTAGGCACAGGACGCGCCTGCATGTATCGGAAGTTTCTCGAACGTTATCGATGCTTCTATCCGTTGTCTCTTGTCACCGACGCTCATGTAATCTGATTGTATGAGCGACGCGAATTGTCTAGAACTTTCTGGAAGACATGCGGGTATCAGGGATTAATCTGGAACTTTCGATGACTCATGTATAAAAGCCGATGCGTTTCGCCGCTGATCAGATTTTCGACGATCGCCGACTGTGTTCGCCGCTTTCGTTGTGCTTCGAGTGTAGCTGGGTTTTGTGGGCACAGGTTCACCCAATAAAGAATCAGTTTCGTCATACAGTTTTACGACTGTTTACTTCAGCGTCACTACTACGTGATGTCTGGTGGAAGTGCACAATTTCACATGTCCGAATGCGAAGGCATCCTCTTATCGCGAACCTTCTAGGTGGGTAACTGAACATATTCAACAGATATCTATGACGGTATCGTCAAAATGTCGTATTTGTTCGCCATTTTTGTTTTTGCGCTCGTTATTGCGTGAAGGCTGACTTGTTTTATTTATTTCGAGCGGCGTTCGCGGCCCCGTACCTACCATGCATGATACCTCGCCTTGGCCACGGGTAATGTGGCGCCATCTCGGGCCCTCTGCACAAAACGCGGACCGAAGTTCTCCCCTTCCCGGAGGCGCTTCTAACACCGTGTCCGTGCAGTGCACTATAACCTGGTAACTGCGGGCGTTATGCGCCAACACATACGAAGGAAAGTGTAAGCGCAGCTGTAGAGATACTGGTTGAGAACCTCGATAGTCGCCGCACTTACGCTAACCATTTCATCTCTATTTTTTCGCAATCTGACGCCATACCTACATATGTCGGTATTGAGAAAAACGCTGACTGCTTATGTATATATAGCGGGGAAAAAAGGTATCGAGTTCTGTGCACAAACTGAAGACAAAGCATTTTCCCGTTTTGATGGTATTTTGAATCGTATAATCCAGCGATGCGGAGACGCTATTCTCGCGTTAACCTACCTGTTCAGCTTGACTTTGAAGAGCGAAGTTTTTCGTTCTTAGGGGTGGAAAATGTCAGTGGTGATTTTGATATTTATGCCGAGGAATCCTTGCGATATAACTAATTTTCGACCGCTGTCTCTTTCATGTAGATTAAAAAAATGTGGTAGTGGTTGTACATCAGCGCGTTTCTTTGTTTTTTAAGAGAAACTTTCACTCAGACAGCATAGCTTTATAAAAGGCAAATCAGTGTAAATATATGCGTGCTTTGAGTACAGTGCTAAGCTTATAGTGAACTAGATACATTCTACTTTAACATGGATAAATCCTTTGACGAGGTTTCGCGTGAGATACTACTGTTAAACTAAGCGACTATGCTTTTATGTCCATAATTTTGCGCATGGTTTCGTAGTTACGTGACAGACTGTCGGAACCAGGTCACGTTCTAGACTGCGCCTCCGAGTCTTTTGTGTCGTTTACGGATGTGCCTGAAGGCTCACAACTTCGCCCGTTGCTACCTTTGGTAGTTATTAATCGTTCAGTTTTAGCCAATCAAAATTAAGAACTGTTGTTTGCGTGTGATTTAAATTTGTATCACAGAGTTGAAAGTGTAAAGATTGGGCCAGTTGACTAAGAAAGACATCTAGTCGGTTGACTAATTGTGCTCTATATAGTAGCTTGTTATATTTGTTCCGCACAATCTTGTCTTGCTGAGTGGCTGGTTTCGTAGACGCATAAAGCAAAACGTTTTTAACATAGCTTTCTTTAACTACTCTCCTAGGTTGGTCGTGGCTGTTGCTGGCTGCTGTCTGGGTCGCTCACTATTTGTGTCGATATATTTGTGATGTAGGAAGGTTCATACAATTGCTGTATGCTGAAAAATTAGTTCATCTGTTCTGCGTAAAAATTTAAGCCAGTTCCAAGCTTCTAAAATCTGATGAAAAAGCGGAGCTCTGCAAGCGTGGGTGTACTCGTATAGCGTAGTGGGTATGACGCTCACCTTCGTACCGTGAGTACCGGGGTTCAGATCCCGCCGCTGTTTCTCTTTCTCTCTATCTGTGTTCCTTTCATTCGTTCTCTGTCTGTCGCTCTCATTTTCTCTTTCTCTCGTCCATGTAAAGTTGTGTTGTAATCGTCCGTACATTGCAATCATAACGTTCCCAAAAATGCACGTTCTGCAAGCGTGGGTGTATAACCTAATGGTTATGACGCTTGCCTTCGAACCCTGGGTACCCGGGTTGGAATCCCGCCTCGCTTAGAAAGTGTTTTATTTACTCATTTATTTCTCTCGCTCTGTCTGCCGCGCGCGCAGGCGCTCTCTGCGCCACGAACGACTGCCCGCGCGGCTGTATTTTGAAAGCCATCTGCGGCAGGGGCAGAGTCCGCCCTCCCTGTGTTTTCGCTGGTAAGATCGATTTGACGCGAGCGCCGGCACGAAACTCTATTCGCTCGCTGCTGCTGTGCTGACTCACTCCAGCGTTGTGACAGCGATTTTCCGCGGTCATCGAGTGAGATGCGTTCATGTTTGCTTGTGCGCGCGTGCGACCATGCTTGTTAATTTAGTTAGTGTGCCTAGGTTTACAAATTTAAACGGCCGATACAACTACTATCCTTACTTTGTTTAGGCGTCCACTAATTTGCTGTCGCAATCGAATTCTGGCGAAACTGCGACTTTTAAAGCGAGAGCTTTACTAACCTAGTCGTGCCGAGTTTCGCCGCTGCCAGCAATTTGACCTTCATTTTACCGCAGCTGCGCCGTAGCCTTGGCAATGCATCACGTGACTCGCCACGCCGAGATTCGCCGCCCACACGTGCGCGAGCCGTCATGCAAGCCGCAGTGAAAAAAAATCACATCTCACGCTACGGGCAACGATGGTGGCATGCGAAAGCATCGCGGAGGGTGCGCATCGAGTTTCCGTTTCGTTTCACTTGCCAACACAACCCAATGAGAGTTAGAGTGAGAGATTGTATTGAGAATGTGTTGAGAATGTATTGTATTGTTGCTGAATTGGCGTCGAAGCACGCCGACGGCTGCGTTACGCTGACGTTCGTTCTAGACGCTCCCGACCTTGCTAAGGTGGTTGTCGAACCAAAGCCGGTCGCACACGTTGCAGCTGTGCCCGAAGCTACGATCGAGGAAGTCGCGCTTGAACCGCGCGTCAGCACCGTCGAAGTCCGGGCGTTGTAATGGCCTCGAGCGTGTTGCTGCTCTGGCCGCAGACTGGCGTTGCCTCGTAGCTTCAGGATCGGGAGCTGCCGCTCGACGCTGCCTTTGCGCTTCGATTTTCCGAGCCCGGAGTTCGGGGTCGGCTTGATAACGCGGACGTTCCACGTGCACTTCGGCGTGCCGAGCCCGTGTTGCTTCCGTGGAAGTTTCCTGCCGACATTTACGTTCGGCTTCCCTGGCCCGAAGTTCGGGGTCCGCTTGCCGACGCTGACGTTTACGTTCGGCTTCCCTGGCCCGAAGTTCGGGGTCCGCTTGACGACGGTGACGTTTACGTTTGGCTTCCCGAGCCTTCCTCTGCTCCGCGGCGTTGGCGCTGCCGCTGCAACTAGCGCCGACGTTGCTCATGGGGTTTCGCACATCGTTGCACAGAGAGAGAATGACGGAAGCGCAGCGAACGCGCGCTTTATCCTGCGTTTACCTGCGCCGGGACACTGGCGCCGCCTACCGGCGTACCCTTAGAGAGGGAGAGAGAGAGAGTGAGTTATATGCAATGATTTGCTGCGCGGCACCTGTGGTGGAGAGGGGGAGGAGGGAGGAGGAGAGAATGAGGGAGAGTTGCGCATGTGCAGTATGGGTGCGGACGTCGCAGAACGGACACTGCACCGAGCATAAGTACAGTGTTGCCAGGTTTGGCTATATATAGCCAAATTGGGCTACAGAAAAAAACTTTTGGCGTCGACTTGGACGAGTTGGCTATGTGGCTATATTAGGGCAACTGAAATTCTGCGACTTGGCTTTGTTTGGGCTATACGTGGCGCCCTAATCCGCGCTCCAGAGGTGGATCTGATCGGGTGGAAGCAAATCTCGATGGCGATGTTTTAGCTGGCTGAGCTGGCATGCAGCGCTGCTGTGTATGTGTGCGTGCGCGAAATGCGCCCCTTGTCCCCTCTCTGCCCCGTTGTCTGAGCCGTGGCTGTGATATTTGATGTATCTTAATTTACACTCCGCGTCATCGTCAGACACCCGATCCCCAGCATCGGGATGAGCCTGAGAGTAGAGGGTTTTTCACAGTCCACTGTACTATCGTGGCTATGCTCAGAAAGGGAGAGCAATAGGGTGGGGCAATCGTGGCGCCGACATGAAAGAAGGGAAGCACAGTTAGAAGACACGCTCCAGTGTGTTCATGGCCATGGTTTCTAGGTGAAGCATCGCGCCGGGCACAGCTTTCGACCTGCTCCATTTTTGTCACACTAAGCTTTCTTTAGTGGCATTTTCCTTTTCTTGCGAGATGAATTTTCGGTCATGCTTACATTTGAGATTTATTTCGATAGCTTGAACTTAAGATCGGAACCTCCTCGCAGAATGTATGCGAGAGAGTATAAAAAAGAATGGGAGCAAGACCCCGAGCTCAAAGGTGGGTCCTTGTGCCTTTACTTGTAGATGGTTTGCCCGTAACGTCACAGGTGCAGATGCTCATTGTTCTAATATTGAAACATGTTTGCCACGATGACACCAGTGCACCACGTCACGCGAACCTCACCCACCCTGCTAGCTTAGCAGGTGAGCTGTCGTGCTGCTGGCTCGAGGACGCGGGTTTCATTCCCGGCCACTTTGGCCGCATTTCCATCGAGGTGAAATGCAGGAACACCCGTGCACTTAAATTTAGGTGCACGTTAGAGAACCCCAGGTGGTAAAAATTAATCCGGAGTCCCCCACTGCGTCACGCCTCCCATTAAAATCAGTTCTGGCGCGTAAAACCCCAGCAATTAAAATTATTATTAGCGCATCAACATGGTTTGCTTTTTGACAGTAACCGGTTTTCAGAGGATTACCACTGTTATCAATTTGTCGTTTACCTTTGCTCTTTGTGCACCGTCGCGGCTTTTACCATTTCGAGCGAGTTACGTTCGAAACGTGCTCGTCACCGAAAACGGCTGCGCGGTTCTTAAACTGGTGTGCCGTGTAATCTTTTAAAGTTTTTTAAAGGCGCAAGCAAGGATCCGGGAAGCCAGCGCCAGAGGGAGCGGGGTGGGGGGGCGCGCTTCTACTCTGCCAACAACCGCGCTCGTCTCGCCCGCACCGTGTCTTATCTCCCCACGGCTCTGACCTTTATGCGCCGTGCATTCGCCGTGCACCGCACGTACCTTCGCCGCTGCGGCGTATATATGCGCCTGCTGCCAGCATTTTGACAGTCGTTGTCTGCAGTCATTCAGTGTGATCTATTCACGTTTGTTTGTGCGCGCTCACACCACGCTTGTTCATTCAGTTAGTAATAGTCGGGCCACATTTTCCAACGCACGCTACACATGCAATGCTGCTCGGATCGGCAGTGCAGAGCTACAGGTGTGTCCCTTCGCACGCGCTGCCCACGGGAAGCGCTTTTCATCAACACCACCGTTTCACACCGCCTTCTCGTGGTCATCGAGTCTCTCTTCATGTCGGTCTACTTACGCCGCAGCACACCTGCTTACTTGATCAGCTCATGTTTACTACAATTCATATTGCAACCAAAGCCGCTCACCTTACTTCGTATGACATTGCTGGGTTGCTATCGCATTCATTGCTTCGCCCTTAGGGCGAAACTGTGACCTTTTTTAAATGTGCCGTGTAATTTTTTAAAGCTTTTAAATGCGCCGTGTAATCTTTTAAAGCTTCGCTTACAACGATTTAGACAGTGGAATCTGTTGTCAGGTTACTTCAATTTAAAGCACGCTCTTCGCGTGCTAGAGACCTTAGATGGTGGCTAGGTTGGTGTAAATGTACACAATATTGACCCTTTTCGCGGAGCAGGTTGTTCTAGAGAAACTAGATGGCGCTTTCGGTGGCGCGCCATACACTGCCTCAGCGAAAGCGCATGAATACAAAATCATCACCGCTTCTGCCCTCTTTCTCTGCCATCAGCTGTCGGAAATGTAACTGGGTTTTTGCTCACGCAATGATTCCATGCATGCTGTAAAATGTGGAGCGGTGAATTGAAGCCATGTGCAGTAGTTCACTGCAAAACTGTGAGTGGCATATTAAGGAATAGAATGAATATGTGTACCAAGTTCACGCACTGTTAGTTCACGCACCGTTCACGCATACGGACAGCCTCTGTTGCCGGCCCTTTTCAATGTGCGACTTTCCTTGTAAATAAAAAAAAATCACTTATCGGCCAGCGTTGTATCGCTAACCTCAGAAGAAAAGACTTCAGCCCGGCACTTCGGCAAGAGTGAGTACCGCTTCTTAAACAATGACAAAGGGAAGTAGCGCCGCTTCCTGGTATAGTAAGTTTCGCGCACTTTATCTACACACATTTACCCCTACTCGCACGCAAACTTACGCACACTCTATCGCCAACGTCTTAAGAATATGTGAATGGGCGCACACTTGAATCAGTGCGCCAAAATCATGGGTGACAGCGACTACACCGACAGAACCCCAATAGCCGAAGCTGAATGTTTCGTAAAAATCCACAGGAGTGAGCGAGTTACTAGCGATATTACACATTTGCTGCATGTTATTGGAAAGTACAGAACAGCTATGTTGCAAGCCTTGTGTGCAACTAGAACAAATCTGTTGCAACTAGGTGATTAGGCAGAAAATATTCAGATAGTAACAGCACCGACGAACTTCACTGAGTCAGAAACGGGACAAGCCGCTGCTTCAAAGTATTGCGCAAATAAAGAACGAAAAGCAAGACACACTGATCCTGATTCAATTCATAAGCGGGATAGCTCGGAATACATTTTTAGCCTCTCTTTTAGAACAAGCACTATATACGCTGCTCGCGCCGTTTGGACAAAGCTTAATGAGATCCTAAAGTGCTTTTACAGGTTCTCAGAAATAGAGCACTCCACGGGCCGAATTTTTCAGCCCGGTCCCGTTTTTACGTTGGGCTACCCGCCCGAGCCTGACAACAAGTTTTAGGGCGAGAGCCGGGCCCGGCCCGAGCCCGGAAATATTCTGTTACCCGCCCGGCCTGGCCCGCCACCCTTTTACCTTAGGCCCGAGCCCGGCTCGAAACCGGCCTGAACCCGGCCCGAGACCGAAAAAGATCACCGAGTGGTATTTAAAAAAATAAAATAAAGAGAATGAAAAAAATTATTTTCAACGCATAAATAGATGTCATATGCAATTATGAACACCATTTGAGCGGTCTGAACACAAATACCAGCGCGCGAAGTAGTACGAATGACCCTGCCGAGCAGTATCGCCAGCAGTTTCCACAGGCGCGAACTTGATGCGGCCCAGTCCACTTCCATCGCAGCGTCGTCACAGTATTTTTCCACGTCGGGCGCCTCACTGCAAAGCATGCGCCGGCCTAGCCGCGCGTCCCACTCAACCGTATTCTAGTACACTATAGCCAAAGCACAGCCACGATCGGTCGTGAGCGCAGCGCATGAATGGAGTAAATGGAGAAAGAATGCTTCTCGTTCCCCCATGGTGCTGCGTCATGCACTGCTGCTAGGCGGCCGGTTGAGAACATGCGTGCAATCATGGATGGACGCAGTGCCATATTTCAGCCGCGTGACGAATTATCTTACCAGTAATCGTTTTACCAATTCGCCTCTAAAGAATCAGCAAGTCGCGAACGCGCTTGCACCGCGCTGAAAGCATTAATTACACTGATTTAGGTAAGGAATACAATGGCATCCTTTGGTTTGAGGCGACTTCGGTCTTTCTTCACTTTTACATTGAATTCCAACAGCGCAAAATACGACGCAAGAAAAGGGAAGTACACAGGAGTAGCACTGCTAGCTTCCAGCTGCGCCGGGGCAACAGGTTTTTCAGAGTCGAGACGCGCGAGGACAACTCGCTGCATGTTACATGCACACCACCAGAAAGTCCGAGCCCGGCCCGGGCGCGCGGCAAAATACCCGAACCCGGCCCGGGCCCGCGTCAACATACCCGAGCCCGGCCCGGGCCCGGGTCAAAAAGCACATTTCGTGCCCGAGCCCGTGACAAAATTGCCCTACCCGGCACTGCATAGGGCTCGAGCTTGCGGGTAAGCCCGAGGCCGTGCAGTGCTCTACTCTGAGCTCTGGCCATAACTTCGTGTCGTACACCCAATGAGCGTCTACGATATCTCCCGGAACAGAGGTTTCCTGAGCGGCACCGGGCGTCATGTACATCCATTGTAAACACGGAGACAGTTGAGGCAAGCAATGGACGCGTGATCACGTGATCAAACATGGCAGCGCCCACGGGATGGCCGCGAAAAGGGTCAATAGAGTGTGTCCCAGCTATCCAAGGCTAAGGTAATTGAAAAAAAAGAAAACACCGAGAAAACAAGACCGGGTGATCAGACAAATAACGCGAGATATCATAGCGCGAGTGACTGGTTTTGGCTCATAAAAACAAAAAGCCGTGGGCGCGTCGCCGTCGCACACCGCTGGACAGCTGAACTTTTTCTATGCTGTAGGCAGAGGTCACGTGAGAGGCCGATGATGCTGAACATTATTTTGCGTTCACGACAGCTAAAAAGCAGAGTTCGTAGTTAATATTATTGTTAAAAACTAAAAATAATAACGTAGTACTATCTCATAAAATAAAAGCACTGTGATTTCGCCCTCTGCAGCGATTCGCTAGAACTTGAGAACTTTCGGGACCAATCAAAAAAGTGTTCTGTGTGCAAGCATGATGTCACTGTTGTTGATGCCAAAGGTCGATCGTGAGGCGGCATGGAGATTTTGTTACGTCGGGTTGTGCAAAAAAGTATTGCCGTAGTCGAATATGAAAGTGTATGCACAAATAAAGCTGCAAATAAAAATGGCTATATTTGGCTAGGAATATTTTTGCTCTTTTTAGTGTTTGGCTACATTTCGGCGACAATTTCTCTAGCTTTGGGCTACGCCCCCTTGTGCGACCTGACAACACTGGCATAAGATGCTCTCGCATGTAAAAAAAATGCCCGGCAACCAGCTCGGGCACGCACTCTTCGGCGGCGTCCGCGTCTTCCGCTGAAAGCAGATGTCATGCAAACGACAGGGGCGTTCGCTTCACCGGGCACGCCGTAACGTTGCATTTGTGCGGCTTGAGTCTAACAGCAACTGCTGTTGTCGGTGTCTGTTCGAGGGCCCTAATACTAACAGCGCTGCTACGCGCAGTGTGCACTTCTGAATTTTCTATTCTAAGATGGAGGGGGGGGGGGGGGGTACGCCTGAGTGCCCTCAGTAGAAGTTGTCAGCCACATGGCCCAACGGGAGCAACACACAGCCGATTGCCTTGGCAACCAAAACGGCGACAATTTCTTTCTCGGCCGCCAGGTGCCAACAGCATGACAATGGAACGGAGGCGTTCCGTTCCATCGAGCCGCACACGATTGGTCAATTTCAACCGCTACGTTCAAATTGAGCAATCGTGTGCGGCTCGATGGAACGGAACGCCTCCGTTCCATTTTGGAACGCGTACAAGATCGCGCCCCTGGTCGCCGCAAATAGCGGAGTTTCCGGTTTCTTGCTCGGTGGCCATGGATGAGAGCGAGGCCGAGCAGTCTTCTCGGAGCGCTGCGCGGGAGCGGGAGGCTTTGCGGCGTCGTCGTCCGCAAGCAGCCTCTGACTACTCCGAGGGTATTGCCCGGCGAGCTGCTTCACAGCATAGGGTCCGGATTGCCAAAAGCGCGAAGCTAGCGTCGGAGACTGAGGAAGAGCGAGCCGTTCGGCTCGCCAAACGTGTGGCTAACGATGCGTATCTACCCAAGACTAATCAGTCATGTCTAGCCATTGACCTAGGCACAGCTGTCATACCTGGCTTAACGATGAGTGTATACCCGAGTATAATCATCATCATCATCAGCCTATATTTATGTCCACTGCATGACGAAGGCCTCTCCCTGCGATCTCCAATTACCGCTGTCTTGAGCTAGCGTATTCCAACTTGCGCCTGCAAATTTCCTAACTTCGTCAACTCATCCGGTTTTCTGGCGACCTCGACTGCGCTTCCCTTCTCTTGGTATCCATTCTGTAACCCTAATGGTCCACCGGTTATCCATCCTACTCATTACATGGCCTGCCCAGCTCCATTTCTTGCCCTTAATGTCAACTAGAATATCGGCTATCCCTGTTTGTTCTCTGATACACACCGCTCTCTTCCTGTCTCTTAACATTAGTCCTAAGATTTTTCGTTCCATCGCACTTTGTGCGATCCTTAACTTGTTCTCGAGCTTCTTTGTTAACCTCCAAGTTTCTGCCCCATATGTTAGCACCGGTAGAATGCAATGATTGTGCACTTTTCTTTTTAGCGACAGTGGTAAGCTCCCAGTAAGGATTTGGCAATGCTGCCGTATGCACTCCAACCCAATTTTATTCTTCTGTAAATTTCTTTCTCGTGATCAGGGTCCCCTGTGAGTAATTGACCTAGACAAATGCACTCCCTTACAGACTCTAGAGGCTGACTGGCGATCTTGACTTCTTGTTCCTTTGCCAGGCATTATCTTTGTCTTCTGCATATTGACTCAATGATGTGGGGCTCCCGCACCGCGGGATGGCGCGCGCAAGGTCGGCGCCATGAATGACGACGAAGCACGTAGGCTGCACGCTCTTCTTCTGGCCCGCCATTAAAGAGGAGCGTCTATTTTTTCAAGACTCCGTCTTCGATCTACGTTACATTTTTCTTGTGGAGGTGCTGGGTACATGCTACCGCTTCCACATAGAACCCCGTCGACAAGCCCGGTACGAAGTCCGGTCGAGCTGACTCCTGTTCACGTACGGACAGGCCGTCGACTTCAAGAACTGCCACCTAAGTACGAGCCTCTACCCCACCGAGTCAGGATGAATACATCAGTTCCATCTTCTTCCTCAACCGCACCGACCGAGGTCGTCCTTAACCAGCCGCTAATCCCCAAATCCTTCCATGGGGACACTTTCGAGGATGTTGAGGACTGGGTCGATCACTTTGAGCGTGTCGCAGAATTCAACGGCTGGACTCCGGAGTGCAAGCTACGCAATGCCTACTTCTCCCTCGAGGACTATGCGCGGACATGGTTTGAGAACCGTGAGGCGGTCTTATCAACATGGGACCAATTCCGACGGCAGCTAATCAGCACATATGCCAGCCCCAATCGCAAGGAGCGAGCTGAATCTGCAATTCAAGTGAGAGTACAGCGGCCAAACGAAAGCGTCGCAATGTTTGTCGAAGATATGTGCCGACTTTTCTCACGCGCGGATCCGTCCATGCCGGAAGAAAAGAAGCTAAGGCACTTGATGCGCGGTGTCAAGCAAGAGTTATTCGGTGGCATAATACGCAATCTACCAAAGACCGTTGCAGAGTTTCTCGCGGAAGCCATATCAACGGAAAAGGCACTGCGGCAGCGAACAAGGCTGTACAACCGCGACGTGTCGACCCTCTCGCGTGATCCTCTCGCGTGACCCTAGACGCCTTGCGGGAGCTCATTAGGCTTGTTGTTCGAGAAGAGCTCCAAAAGCTTCAGGTGGCTGCGGCATCGGTACCGCGACTCGCTCTGGCTGAGGTCGTCCGGGAGGAAATCAGGCAGGCAGTCCAAGTCCCCGAGTGAAGCGAGACACCACAGTCCGAGACACGGCAGCCACAGCCTCGCATGTCGTATGCGGAAGTTGCGCGAAGTTCGTTGTCCCCGACTTTTCACTGTATGAGCTACGTCCCAGACTTCCATGGTGTGCGCGCCGTGGAACAAGCAACTGGCGACTTCAGGCCTCGCCGCACGCCATTTATGGTTGAAGCACGACCAACCCGCAAGAGCGACGTATGGGGCACTGCAGATCGGAGGCCCTTGTGTTTTCATTGCCGTGAAGCCGATCACCTCTACAGGGCATGTCCTTACCGCCGAGCTGGGCTCCGTGGATTTTCACTGAATGCGCCGTGCCCGCGCAATGGTGAACGCCCCCTGGAGATTGAAGCCTACCTCGCGGACGCCAGGACCTCGTCTGCCCCACGATTCCGTGACACCCGGTCACCGTCACCCGCCCGACACAGGTCTTCCAGCCCCCTCTTCACGCCGAGTGCTACAAGGCATCGCTCACCCAGCCCTGCTTCCCGGGAAAACTGAGTCCAGCAACATACGGAGGTGAGGTCGCTGATGTTGCGAACGCTGAAGATCCTCCACTACGACGACCGCGATATGACGCAATTGAGACGCAGAGAAATCCGTGCAAGTTCGGTGTCAGTATCTTGCGACGTACCAGTTACCATAGATGACCACGTAGTCACGGCTGTGATCGACATGGGTGCGGATACGTCGGTTATGAGCCAGAATCTCGCGCGTATGCTGAACAAAGTTTCGACGCAATGGGCCGCAGCTCAGATTCGTACTGCAGGAGGGCACCTCATAACTCCAATGGGGCGGTGCACGGCACGAGTCAACACTCGCGGTTTCACGTACATCGGCGACTTCGTCATTCTTCCTGAATGTTCAAAGGACCTTATACTCGGCATGGATTTCCTTCAGGCGAACGGTGCCATGATCGACCTGCAAGAGTCTAGAGTCGGATTTGCTACTACACAAGCCATAGCGAACAGTAATGACAACGACCGTGACATCGCGCTTCACGTTGCCGACGATCACGTCACGTTGCCACCCAAGAGCAGCGTGCTTACCCTTATCCGATGCGACATGGAAGACGATGCCGAAGGAATTGCTGAGGCAAACATCCCCCAGCTTCTTGAGCGCCACATTTGCATAGCCAGAGGGCTTCTTCAGGTGCGAAACAGATGTTCAGTCGTGTTGCTAACAAACTTTAGCAACGAGTATCGGCATGTACCACGAGGAACGACAATCACATTTCTTCGCGAAATCATTGATGTTACTGACATTGGCACATTGGAAATCGCATCGCCTCAACAATCTGAGTTACCCAGCCTAAAAGAACGGATTCACGTTAACGCTGCTCTGCCAGACCATCAGAAAGACCGTGTACTGATTCTCGTGAATGAATTTGCCGAGTGTTTTTCAACGTCGTCCAAAGTACGGCGCACGTCCATCACAAAGCACAGCATTATTACGGACGAATCCGCATGTCCTGTTCGCCAGCATCCTTAGTGTCTCTAGTGGAAAGGGAAGCGATCAAGGAGCACGTGAAAGAGATGCTCCAAGACGACGTGATCCCGCCGTCCACAAGCCCGTGGGCCTCCCCTGTAGTGTTAGTCAGAAAGAAAGACAACACATTACGTTTCTGTGTAGATTACAGAAAGTTGAACCGTCTCACCAAGCGCGATGTTTATACATTGCCACGCATCGACGACGCATTTGATCGTCTACAACATGCCAAGTTTTTTTCTTCGTTGGATCTTAAATCCGGCTATTGGCAAATCGAAGTTGATGAGCAGGATCGTGAAAAAACAGCGTTTGTGACACCTGACGGGCTTTATTAGTTCAAAGTTCTCCCCTTCGGTCTCTGTTCCGCACCTGCCACCTTTCAGCGGATGATGCATACCGTGCTTGGTGAACTCAAATGGCAAACCTGCCTCGTATACTTGGATGACGTCGTCGTGTTTTCGAGCATGTTTGACGAACATCTCGTACGACTCGAGAGCGTCCTCGCTGCGATTCGTACTGCCGACCTCACCATCAAGCCTGAAAAATGCTACTTCGGGTTCCAAGAGCTCAAAATTCTTGGCCATGTCGTTGGTCCTAAAGACGTCCGACCAGACCCCGATAAGTTAGCTGCCGTCGCCGAGTTTTCACGACCAACAGACAAGAAGGCTCTCCAACGCTTCCTTGGTTTGTGCGCGTATTATAGACGCTTCGTCGAGGGATTCTCGAGAATTGCTGAACCTCTGACACGACTTACACGCGATGATGTGCCTTTCATTTGGGAGGACGAGCAGCAGCAGTCGTTCAATGAATTGCGCAAGCGTTTGCAAGCTGCCCCAATACTTGCTCATTTCGACGAAGACGCAGACACAGAAATCCATACTGACGCCAGCAATGCGGCTCTGGATGCAGTTCTTGTGCAGTAGAAAGATGGTGCGCAACGCACCATTGCTTATGCAAGCCGCAGTCTCACCAAGGCTGAGAAAAACTATTGAACCACTGAACAAGAATGCTTAGCGGTTGTGTGGGCAATTAGTAAATTCCGACCCTACTTGTACGGTAGACCCACCCGCCGTGGTTGCTCAGTGGCTATGGTGTTGGGCTGCTGAGCACGAGGTCGCGGGATCGAATCCCGGCCACGGCGGCCGCATTTCGATGGGGGCGAAATGCGAAAACACCAGTGTACTTAGATTTAGGTGCACGTTAAAGAACCACAGGTGGTCCAAATTTCTGGAGTCCCCCACTACGGCGTGCCTCATAATCAGAACTGGTTTTGGCACGTAAAACCCCATAATTTAATTTTTTTGTACGGTAGACCCTTTAAGGCTGTCAGCCATCACTACGCCCTGTGCTGGCTTGCCAACCTCAAGGATCCCTCAGGCAGACTAGCCCGTTGGAGCCTACGCTTACAAGAGTACGACGTAACCGTTGTCTACCGATCTGGAAGAAAGCACAGCGACGATGACTGTTTTTCACGCGCACCTCTCCCTACGACATCATCGGACCCTGACTATGACTTGCCATTTGTTGAAGTTGTCGACGCCGTAAAGATGGCTGAGCACCAGTGCGCTGACCCTGAGCTGCTGCCGCTGATCGAGCACAATCAAGGAGTTGAAGGTGTTTTACCTCGCTCACTCTTGCGCGGCTTATCATCGTACTGTTTGCGCAACAACGTCCTTTACAGGAAAAACTGCAGAAGCGGTCCAAATACGTATCTACTTGTGGTGTCGTCGGCGCTGCGCCAAGACATTTTGCAAGCCTGTCATGATGAGCCATGCGCGGGACAACGGGGATTCGCTAAGGATACGACAGAAGTATTATTGGCCCCGGCTTTTTTCTTCTGTGCAACGGTACGTAAAGACCTGCCGCGATTGTCAGCGTCGCAAGAAACCGCCCTTTAAACCATCTGGCTTTCTCCACCCTGTGGACCCTCCTCAAGCGCCGTACCAACAAATAGGAATGGATCTACTTGGGCCATTCCCAGTTACCTCTTCGCGCAACAGTTGGATAGTCGACGCTACCGACTACTTAACCCGGTATGCCGAAACCGAAGCTATTCCGCAAGCAAACTCATGTGAAGTGGCCAAGTTCTTCGTCCACCACATCGTCCTACGACGTGGTGCACCGTCTGTTCTCATCACGGATCGCGGTACAGCATTTACAGCCGAATTTATGCAGGACGTTCTCCAGCTGACCCATACTTCTCACGGCAACGGCACTGCCTATCGCCCTCAAACCAATGGATTAACGGAACGTCTGAACAGAACGCTGGCTGATATGCTCTCCATGTATGTCGACGTAGAGCACAAGATGTGGGACCCTATGCGACCTTTGCGTATAATATTGCGGTACAGGAGACTACACAGTTTACGCCGTTTGAACTTCTATACGGGTGCCACGTCACCTCAACACTTGACGCCATGCTACCTGTGTCTGATAATAGCCCGACCAGCGAAAACGTGGAAGAGTTTGTGCAAAGAGCCGAAGAAGCCCGCCAGCTTGCTCGGCATCGTATCCGGAGCCAACAGCATACCGACACCCTTCGATACAACCAGGGTCGACGCGACGTCCATTACAATACCGGCGACTGCGTGTGGGTCTGGACGCCCATCCGTCGCCATGGACTCTCCGAAAAGTTGCTCCGCCGGTATTTCGGTCCCTATAAGGTTACACGCCGCCTCAGTGACGTAACCTACGAAGTCGTACCCTGCAGTTCCAACCCCGGTTCGCTCCGTCGTCGTCGTCACGCTGAAGTTGTAGTGCGCATGAAACCATACTATGCGCGTACGTGAACGCCAAGATGCACCTGAGGAGCTCCATTTATTATCGTGGCTGAAAGAACTTTTTGACGCGACCGAGACGGTCGCTTTTCCCACGGGGGGCAATTGACACAATGATGTGGGGCTCCCGCACCGCGGGATGGCGCGCGCAAAGGTCGGCGCCATGAAAGACGACGAAGCACGTAGGCTGCACGCTCGTCTTCTGGCCCGCCATTAAAGAGAAGCGTCTATTTTTTCCAAGACTCTTCTTTGATCTACGTTACAATATTCATCTTCAACCCAATTCTTACACTTTCTCGATTAAGGTCGTCAATCATTTGCGGGCAGTCGTTCAGGCGCTCTCTGCGCCACGAACGACTGCCCGCGCGGCTGTATTTTGAAAGCCATCTGCGGCAGGGGCAGAGTCCGCCCTCCCTGTGTTTTCGCTGGTAAGATCGATTTGACGCGAGCGCCGGCACGAAACTCTATTCGCTCGCTGCTGCTGTGCTGACTCACTCCAGCGTTGTGACAGCGATTTTCCGCGGTCATCGAGTGAGATGCGTTCATGTTTGCTTGTGCGCGCGTGCGACCATGCTTGTTAATTTAGTTAGTGTGCCTAGGTTTACAAATTTAAACGGCCGATACAACTACTATCCTTACTTTGTTTAGGCGTCCACTAATTTGCTGTCGCAATCGAATTCTGGCGAAACTGCGACTTTTAAAGCGAGAGCTTTACTAACCTAGTCGTGCCGAGTTTCGCCGCTGCCAGCAATTTGACCTTCATTTTACCGCAGCTGCGCCGTAGCCTTGGCAATGCATCACGTGACTCGCCACGCCGAGATTCGCCGCCCACACGTGCGCGAGCCGTCATGCAAGCCGCAGTGAAAAAAAATCACATCTCACGCTACGGGCAACGATGGTGGCATGCGAAAGCATCGCGGAGGGTGCGCATCGAGTTTCCGTTTCGTTTCACTTGCCAACACAACCCAATGAGAGTTAGAGTGAGAGATTGTATTGAGAATGTGTTGAGAATGTATTGTATTGTTGCTGAATTGGCGTCGAAGCACGCCGACGGCTGCGTTACGCTGACGTTCGTTCTAGACGCTCCCGACCTTGCTAAGGTGGTTGTCGAACCAAAGCCGGTCGCACACGTTGCAGCTGTGCCCGAAGCTACGATCGAGGAAGTCGCGCTTGAACCGCGCGTCAGCACCGTCGAAGTCCGGGCGTTGTAATGGCCTCGAGCGTGTTGCTGCTCTGGCCGCAGACTGGCGTTGCCTCGTAGCTTCAGGATCGGGAGCTGCCGCTCGACGCTGCCTTTGCGCTTCGATTTTCCGAGCCCGGAGTTCGGGGTCGGCTTGATAACGCGGACGTTCCACGTGCACTTCGGCGTGCCGAGCCCGTGTTGCTTCCGTGGAAGTTTCCTGCCGACATTTACGTTCGGCTTCCCTGGCCCGAAGTTCGGGGTCCGCTTGCCGACGCTGACGTTTACGTTCGGCTTCCCTGGCCCGAAGTTCGGGGTCCGCTTGACGACGGTGACGTTTACGTTTGGCTTCCCGAGCCTTCCTCTGCTCCGCGGCGTTGGCGCTGCCGCTGCAACTAGCGCCGACGTTGCTCATGGGGTTTCGCACATCGTTGCACAGAGAGAGAATGACGGAAGCGCAGCGAACGCGCGCTTTATCCTGCGTTTACCTGCGCCGGGACACTGGCGCCGCCTACCGGCGTACCCTTAGAGAGGGAGAGAGAGAGAGTGAGTTATATGCAATGATTTGCTGCGCGGCACCTGTGGTGGAGAGGGGGAGGAGGGAGGAGGAGAGAATGAGGGAGAGTTGCGCATGTGCAGTATGGGTGCGGACGTCGCAGAACGGACACTGCACCGAGCATAAGTACAGTGTTGCCAGGTTTGGCTATATATAGCCAAATTGGGCTACAGAAAAAAACTTTTGGCGTCGACTTGGACGAGTTGGCTATGTGGCTATATTAGGGCAACTGAAATTCTGCGACTTGGCTTTGTTTGGGCTATACGTGGCGCCCTAATCCGCGCTCCAGAGGTGGATCTGATCGGGTGGAAGCAAATCTCGATGGCGATGTTTTAGCTGGCTGAGCTGGCATGCAGCGCTGCTGTGTATGTGTGCGTGCGCGAAATGCGCCCCTTGTCCCCTCTCTGCCCCGTTGTCTGAGCCGTGGCTGTGATATTTGATGTATCTTAATTTACACTCCGCGTCATCGTCAGACACCCGATCCCCAGCATCGGGATGAGCCTGAGAGTAGAGGGTTTTTCACAGTCCACTGTACTATCGTGGCTATGCTCAGAAAGGGAGAGCAATAGGGTGGGGCAATCGTGGCGCCGACATGAAAGAAGGGAAGCACAGTTAGAAGACACGCTCCAGTGTGTTCATGGCCATGGTTTCTAGGTGAAGCATCGCGCCGGGCACAGCTTTCGACCTGCTCCATTTTTGTCACACTAAGCTTTCTTTAGTGGCATTTTCCTTTTCTTGCGAGATGAATTTTCGGTCATGCTTACATTTGAGATTTATTTCGATAGCTTGAACTTAAGATCGGAACCTCCTCGCAGAATGTATGCGAGAGAGTATAAAAAAGAATGGGAGCAAGACCCCGAGCTCAAAGGTGGGTCCTTGTGCCTTTACTTGTAGATGGTTTGCCCGTAACGTCACAGGTGCAGATGCTCATTGTTCTAATATTGAAACATGTTTGCCACGATGACACCAGTGCACCACGTCACGCGAACCTCACCCACCCTGCTAGCTTAGCAGGTGAGCTGTCGTGCTGCTGGCTCGAGGACGCGGGTTTCATTCCCGGCCACTTTGGCCGCATTTCCATCGAGGTGAAATGCAGGAACACCCGTGCACTTAAATTTAGGTGCACGTTAGAGAACCCCAGGTGGTAAAAATTAATCCGGAGTCCCCCACTGCGTCACGCCTCCCATTAAAATCAGTTCTGGCGCGTAAAACCCCAGCAATTAAAATTATTATTAGCGCATCAACATGGTTTGCTTTTTGACAGTAACCGGTTTTCAGAGGATTACCACTGTTATCAATTTGTCGTTTACCTTTGCTCTTTGTGCACCGTCGCGGCTTTTACCATTTCGAGCGAGTTACGTTCGAAACGTGCTCGTCACCGAAAACGGCTGCGCGGTTCTTAAACTGGTGTGCCGTGTAATCTTTTAAAGTTTTTTAAAGGCGCAAGCAAGGATCCGGGAAGCCAGCGCCAGAGGGAGCGGGGTGGGGGGGCGCGCTTCTACTCTGCCAACAACCGCGCTCGTCTCGCCCGCACCGTGTCTTATCTCCCCACGGCTCTGACCTTTATGCGCCGTGCATTCGCCGTGCACCGCACGTACCTTCGCCGCTGCGGCGTATATATGCGCCTGCTGCCAGCATTTTGACAGTCGTTGTCTGCAGTCATTCAGTGTGATCTATTCACGTTTGTTTGTGCGCGCTCACACCACGCTTGTTCATTCAGTTAGTAATAGTCGGGCCACATTTTCCAACGCACGCTACACATGCAATGCTGCTCGGATCGGCAGTGCAGAGCTACAGGTGTGTCCCTTCGCACGCGCTGCCCACGGGAAGCGCTTTTCATCAACACCACCGTTTCACACCGCCTTCTCGTGGTCATCGAGTCTCTCTTCATGTCGGTCTACTTACGCCGCAGCACACCTGCTTACTTGATCAGCTCATGTTTACTACAATTCATATTGCAACCAAAGCCGCTCACCTTACTTCGTATGACATTGCTGGGTTGCTATCGCATTCATTGCTTCGCCCTTAGGGCGAAACTGTGACCTTTTTTAAATGTGCCGTGTAATTTTTTAAAGCTTTTAAATGCGCCGTGTAATCTTTTAAAGCTTCGCTTACAACGATTTAGACAGTGGAATCTGTTGTCGGTTACTTCAATTTAAAGCACGCTCTTCGCGTGCTAGAGACCTTAGATGGTGGCTAGGTTGGTGTAAATGTACACAATATTGACCCTTTTCGCGGAGCAGGTTGTTCTAGAGAAACTAGATGGCGCTTTCGGTGGCGCGCCATACACTGCCTCAGCGAAAGCGCATGAATACAAAATCATCACCGCTTCTGCCCTCTTTCTCTGCCATCAGCTGTCGGAAATGTAACTGGGTTTTTGCTCACGCAATGATTCCATGCATGCTGTAAAATGTGGAGCGGTGAATTGAAGCCATGTGCAGTAGTTCACTGCAAAACTGTGAGTGGCATATTAAGGAATAGAATGAATATGTGTGACCAAGTTCACGCACTGTTAGTTCACGCACCGTTCACGCATACGGACAGCCTCTGTTGCCGGCCCTTTTCAATGTGCGACTTTCCTTGTAAATAAAAAAAAATCACTTATCGGCCAGCGTTGTATCGCTAACCTCAGAAGAAAAGACTTCAGCCCGGCACTTCGGCAAGAGTGAGTACCGCTTCTTAAACAATGACAAAGGGAAGTAGCGCCGCTTCCTGGTATAGTAAGTTTCGCGCACTTTATCTACACACATTTACCCCTACTCGCACGCAAACTTACGCACACTCTATCGCCAACGTCTTAAGAATATGTGAATGGGCGCACACTTGAATCAGTGCGCCAAAATCATGGGTGACAGCGACTACACCGACAGAACCCCAATAGCCGAAGCTGAATGTTTCGTAAAAATCCACAGGAGTGAGCGAGTTACTAGCGATATTACACATTTGCTGCATGTTATTGGAAAGTACAGAACAGCTATGTTGCAAGCCTTGTGTGCAACTAGAACAAATCTGTTGCAACTAGGTGATTAGGCAGAAAATATTCAGATAGTAACAGCACCGACGAACTTCACTGAGTCAGAAACGGGACAAGCCGCTGCTTCAAAGTATTGCGCAAATAAAGAACGAAAAGCAAGACACACTGATCCTGATTCAATTCATAAGCGGGATAGCTCGGAATACATTTTTAGCCTCTCTTTTAGAACAAGCACTATATACGCTGCTCGCGCCGTTTGGACAAAGCTTAATGAGATCCTAAAGTGCTTTTACAGGTTCTCAGAAATAGAGCACTCCACGGGCCGAATTTTTCAGCCCGGTCCCGTTTTTACGTTGGGCTACCCGCCCGAGCCTGACAACAAGTTTTAGGGCGAGAGCCGGGCCCGGCCCGAGCCCGGAAATATTCTGTTACCCGCCCGGCCTGGCCCGCCACCCTTTTACCTTAGGCCCGAGCCCGGCTCGAAACCGGCCTGAACCCGGCCCGAGACCGAAAAAGATCACCGAGTGGTATTTAAAAAAATAAAATAAAGAGAATGAAAAAAATTATTTTCAACGCATAAATAGATGTCATATGCAATTATGAACACCATTTGAGCGGTCTGAACACAAATACCAGCGCGCGAAGTAGTACGAATGACCCTGCCGAGCAGTATCGCCAGCAGTTTCCACAGGCGCGAACTTGATGCGGCCCAGTCCACTTCCATCGCAGCGTCGTCACAGTATTTTTCCACGTCGGGCGCCTCACTGCAAAGCATGCGCCGGCCTAGCCGCGCGTCCCACTCAACCGTATTCTAGTACACTATAGCCAAAGCACAGCCACGATCGGTCGTGAGCGCAGCGCATGAATGGAGTAAATGGAGAAAGAATGCTTCTCGTTCCCCCATGGTGCTGCGTCATGCACTGCTGCTAGGCGGCCGGTTGAGAACATGCGTGCAATCATGGATGGACGCAGTGCCATATTTCAGCCGCGTGACGAATTATCTTACCAGTAATCGTTTTACCAATTCGCCTCTAAAGAATCAGCAAGTCGCGAACGCGCTTGCACCGCGCTGAAAGCATTAATTACACTGATTTAGGTAAGGAATACAATGGCATCCTTTGGTTTGAGGCGACTTCGGTCTTTCTTCACTTTTACATTGAATTCCAACAGCGCAAAATACGACGCAAGAAAAGGGAAGTACACAGGAGTAGCACTGCTAGCTTCCAGCTGCGCCGGGGCAACAGGTTTTTCAGAGTCGAGACGCGCGAGGACAACTCGCTGCATGTTACATGCACACCACCAGAAAGTCCGAGCCCGGCCCGGGCGCGCGGCAAAATACCCGAACCCGGCCCGGGCCCGCGTCAACATACCCGAGCCCGGCCCGGGCCCGGGTCAAAAAGCACATTTCGTGCCCGAGCCCGTGACAAAATTGCCCTACCCGGCACTGCATAGGGCTCGAGCTTGCGGGTAAGCCCGAGGCCGTGCAGTGCTCTACTCTGAGCTCTGGCCATAACTTCGTGTCGTACACCCAATGAGCGTCTACGATATCTCCCGGAACAGAGGTTTCCTGAGCGGCACCGGGCGTCATGTACATCCATTGTAAACACGGAGACAGTTGAGGCAAGCAATGGACGCGTGATCACGTGATCAAACATGGCAGCGCCCACGGGATGGCCGCGAAAAGGGTCAATAGAGTGTGTCCCAGCTATCCAAGGCTAAGGTAATTGAAAAAAAAGAAAACACCGAGAAAACAAGACCGGGTGATCAGACAAATAACGCGAGATATCATAGCGCGAGTGACTGGTTTTGGCTCATAAAAACAAAAAGCCGTGGGCGCGTCGCCGTCGCACACCGCTGGACAGCTGAACTTTTTCTATGCTGTAGGCAGAGGTCACGTGAGAGGCCGATGATGCTGAACATTATTTTGCGTTCACGACAGCTAAAAAGCAGAGTTCGTAGTTAATATTATTGTTAAAAACTAAAAATAATAACGTAGTACTATCTCATAAAATAAAAGCACTGTGATTTCGCCCTCTGCAGCGATTCGCTAGAACTTGAGAACTTTCGGGACCAATCAAAAAAGTGTTCTGTGTGCAAGCATGATGTCACTGTTGTTGATGCCAAAGGTCGATCGTGAGGCGGCATGGAGATTTTGTTACGTCGGGTTGTGCAAAAAAGTATTGCCGTAGTCGAATATGAAAGTGTATGCACAAATAAAGCTGCAAATAAAAATGGCTATATTTGGCTAGGAATATTTTTGCTCTTTTTAGTGTTTGGCTACATTTCGGCGACAATTTCTCTAGCTTTGGGCTACGCCCCCTTGTGCGACCTGACAACACTGGCATAAGATGCTCTCGCATGTAAAAAAAATGCCCGGCAACCAGCTCGGGCACGCACTCTTCGGCGGCGTCCGCGTCTTCCGCTGAAAGCAGATGTCATGCAAACGACAGGGGCGTTCGCTTCACCGGGCACGCCGTAACGTTGCATTTGTGCGGCTTGAGTCTAACAGCAACTGCTGTTGTCGGTGTCTGTTCGAGGGCCCTAATACTAACAGCGCTGCTACGCGCAGTGTGCACTTCTGAATTTTCTATTCTAAGATGGAGGGGGGGGGGGGGTACGCCTGAGTGCCCTCAGTAGAAGTTGTCAGCCACATGGCCCAACGGGAGCAACACACAGCCGATTGCCTTGGCAACCAAAACGGCGACAATTTCTTTCTCGGCCGCCAGGTGCCGACAGCATGACAATGGAACGGAGGCGTTCCGTTCCATCGAGCCGCACACGATTGGTCAATTTTAACCGCTACGTTCAAATTGAGCAATCGTGTGCGGCTCGATGGAACGGAACGCCTCCGTTCCATTTTGGAACGCGTACAAGATCGCGCCCCTGGTCGCCGCAAATAGCGGAGTTTCCGGTTTCTTGCTCGGTGGCCATGGATGAGAGCGAGGCCGAGCAGTCTTCTCGGAGCGCTGCGCGGGAGCGGGAGGCTTTGCGGCGTCGTCGTCCGCAAGCAGCCTCTGACTACTCCGAGGGTATTGCCCGGCGAGCTGCTTCACAGCATAGGGTCCGGATTGCCAAAAGCGCGAAGCTAGCGTCGGAGACTGAGGAAGAGCGAGCCGTTCGGCTCGCCAAACGTGTGGCTAACGATGCGTATCTACCCAAGACTAATCAGTCATGTCTAGCCATTGACCTAGGCACAGCTGTCATACCTGGCTTAACGATGAGTGTATACCCGAGTATAATCATCATCATCATCAGCCTATATTTATGTCCACTGCATGACGAAGGCCTCTCCCTGCGATCTCCAATTACCGCTGTCTTGAGCTAGCGTATTCCAACTTGCGCCTGCAAATTTCCTAACTTCGTCAACTCATCCGGTTTTCTGGCGACCTCGACTGCGCTTCCCTTCTCTTGGTATCCATTCTGTAACCCTAATGGTCCACCGGTTATCCATCCTACTCATTACATGGCCTGCCCAGCTCCATTTCTTGCCCTTAATGTCAACTAGAATATCGGCTATCCCTGTTTGTTCTCTGATACACACCGCTCTCTTCCTGTCTCTTAACATTAGTCCTAAGATTTTTCGTTCCATCGCACTTTGTGCGATCCTTAACTTGTTCTCGAGCTTCTTTGTTAACCTCCAAGTTTCTGCCCCATATGTTAGCACCGGTAGAATGCAATGATTGTGCACTTTTCTTTTTAGCGACAGTGGTAAGCTCCCAGTAAGGATTTGGCAATGCTGCCGTATGCACTCCAACCCAATTTTATTCTTCTGTAAATTTCTTTCTCGTGATCAGGGTCCCCTGTGAGTAATTGACCTAGACAAATGCACTCCCTTACAGACTCTAGAGGCTGACTGGCGATCTTGACTTCTTGTTCCTTTGCCAGGCATTATCTTTGTCTTCTGCATATTGACTCAATGATGTGGGGCTCCCGCACCGCGGGATGGCGCGCGCAAGGTCGGCGCCATGAATGACGACGAAGCACGTAGGCTGCACGCTCTTCTTCTGGCCCGCCATTAAAGAGGAGCGTCTATTTTTTCAAGACTCCGTCTTCGATCTACGTTACATTTTTCTTGTGGAGGTGCTGGGTACATGCTACCGCTTCCACATAGAACCCCGTCGACAAGCCCGGTACGAAGTCCGGTCGAGCTGACTCCTGTTCACGTACGGACAGGCCGTCGACTTCAAGAACTGCCACCTAAGTACGAGCCTCTACCCCACCGAGTCAGGATGAATACATCAGTTCCATCTTCTTCCTCAACCGCACCGACCGAGGTCGTCCTTAACCAGCCGCTAATCCCCAAATCCTTCCATGGGGACACTTTCGAGGATGTTGAGGACTGGGTCGATCACTTTGAGCGTGTCGCAGAATTCAACGGCTGGACTCCGGAGTGCAAGCTACGCAATGCCTACTTCTCCCTCGAGGACTATGCGCGGACATGGTTTGAGAACCGTGAGGCGGTCTTATCAACATGGGACCAATTCCGACGGCAGCTAATCAGCACATATGCCAGCCCCAATCGCAAGGAGCGAGCTGAATCTGCAATTCAAGTGAGAGTACAGCGGCCAAACGAAAGCGTCGCAATGTTTGTCGAAGATATGTGCCGACTTTTCTCACGCGCGGATCCGTCCATGCCGGAAGAAAAGAAGCTAAGGCACTTGATGCGCGGTGTCAAGCAAGAGTTATTCGGTGGCATAATACGCAATCTACCAAAGACCGTTGCAGAGTTTCTCGCGGAAGCCATATCAACGGAAAAGGCACTGCGGCAGCGAACAAGGCTGTACAACCGCGACGTGTCGACCCTCTCGCGTGATCCTCTCGCGTGACCCTAGACGCCTTGCGGGAGCTCATTAGGCTTGTTGTTCGAGAAGAGCTCCAAAAGCTTCAGGTGGCTGCGGCATCGGTACCGCGACTCGCTCTGGCTGAGGTCGTCCGGGAGGAAATCAGGCAGGCAGTCCAAGTCCCCGAGTGAAGCGAGACACCACAGTCCGAGACACGGCAGCCACAGCCTCGCATGTCGTATGCGGAAGTTGCGCGAAGTTCGTTGTCCCCGACTTTTCACTGTATGAGCTACGTCCCAGACTTCCATGGTGTGCGCGCCGTGGAACAAGCAACTGGCGACTTCAGGCCTCGCCGCACGCCATTTATGGTTGAAGCACGACCAACCCGCAAGAGCGACGTATGGGGCACTGCAGATCGGAGGCCCTTGTGTTTTCATTGCCGTGAAGCCGATCACCTCTACAGGGCATGTCCTTACCGCCGAGCTGGGCTCCGTGGATTTTCACTGAATGCGCCGTGCCCGCGCAATGGTGAACGCCCCCTGGAGATTGAAGCCTACCTCGCGGACGCCAGGACCTCGTCTGCCCCACGATTCCGTGACACCCGGTCACCGTCACCCGCCCGACACAGGTCTTCCAGCCCCCTCTTCACGCCGAGTGCTACAAGGCATCGCTCACCCAGCCCTGCTTCCCGGGAAAACTGAGTCCAGCAACATACGGAGGTGAGGTCGCTGATGTTGCGAACGCTGAAGATCCTCCACTACGACGACCGCGATATGACGCAATTGAGACGCAGAGAAATCCGTGCAAGTTCGGTGTCAGTATCTTGCGACGTACCAGTTACCATAGATGACCACGTAGTCACGGCTGTGATCGACATGGGTGCGGATACGTCGGTTATGAGCCAGAATCTCGCGCGTATGCTGAACAAAGTTTCGACGCAATGGGCCGCAGCTCAGATTCGTACTGCAGGAGGGCACCTCATAACTCCAATGGGGCGGTGCACGGCACGAGTCAACACTCGCGGTTTCACGTACATCGGCGACTTCGTCATTCTTCCTGAATGTTCAAAGGACCTTATACTCGGCATGGATTTCCTTCAGGCGAACGGTGCCATGATCGACCTGCAAGAGTCTAGAGTCGGCTTTGCTACTACACAAGCCATAGCGAACAGTAATGACAACGACCGTGACATCGCGCTTCACGTTGCCGACGATCACGTCACGTTGCCACCCAAGAGCAGCGTGCTTACCCTTATCCGATGCGACATGGAAGACGATGCCGAAGGAATTGCTGAGGCAAACATCCCCCAGCTTCTTGAGCGCCACATTTGCATAGCCAGAGGGCTTCTTCAGGTGCGAAACAGATGTTCAGTCGTGTTGCTAACAAACTTTAGCAACGAGTATCGGCATGTACCACGAGGAACGACAATCACATTTCTTCGCGAAATCATTGATGTTACTGACATTGGCACATTGGAAATCGCATCGCCTCAACAATCTGAGTTACCCAGCCTAAAAGAACGGATTCACGTTAACGCTGCTCTGCCAGACCATCAGAAAGACCGTGTACTGATTCTCGTGAATGAATTTGCCGAGTGTTTTTCAACGTCGTCCAAAGTACGGCGCACGTCCATCACAAAGCACAGCATTATTACGGACGAATCCGCATGTCCTGTTCGCCAGCATCCTTAGTGTCTCTAGTGGAAAGGGAAGCGATCAAGGAGCACGTGAAAGAGATGCTCCAAGACGACGTGATCCCGCCGTCCACAAGCCCGTGGGCCTCCCCTGTAGTGTTAGTCAGAAAGAAAGACAACACATTACGTTTCTGTGTAGATTACAGAAAGTTGAACCGTCTCACCAAGCGCGATGTTTATACATTGCCACGCATCGACGACGCATTTGATCGTCTACAACATGCCAAGTTTTTTTCTTCGTTGGATCTTAAATCCGGCTATTGGCAAATCGAAGTTGATGAGCAGGATCGTGAAAAAACAGCGTTTGTGACACCTGACGGGCTTTATTAGTTCAAAGTTCTCCCCTTCGGTCTCTGTTCCGCACCTGCCACCTTTCAGCTGATGATGCATACCGTGCTTGGTGAACTCAAATGGCAAACCTGCCTCGTATACTTGGATGACGTCGTCGTGTTTTCGAGCATGTTTGACGAACATCTCGCACGACTCGAGAGCGTCCTCGCTGCGATTCGTACTGCCGACCTCACCATCAAGCCTGAAAAATGCTACTTCGGGTTCCAAGAGCTCAAAATTCTTGGCCATGTCGTTGGTCCTAAAGACGTCCGACCAGACCCCGATAAGTTAGCTGCCGTCGCCGAGTTTTCACGACCAACAGACAAGAAGGCTCTCCAACGCTTCCTTGGTTTGTGCGCGTATTATAGACGCTTCGTCGAGGGATTCTCGAGAATTGCTGAACCTCTGACACGACTTACACGCGATGATGTGCCTTTCATTTGGGAGGACGAGCAGCAGCAGTCGTTCAATGAATTGCGCAAGCGTTTGCAAGCTGCCCCAATACTTGCTCATTTCGACGAAGACGCAGACACAGAAATCCATACTGACGCCAGCAATGCGGCTCTGGATGCAGTTCTTGTGCAGTAGAAAGATGGTGCGCAACGCACCATTGCTTATGCAAGCCGCAGTCTCACCAAGGCTGAGAAAAACTATTGAACCACTGAACAAGAATGCTTAGCGGTTGTGTGGGCAATTAGTAAATTCCGACCCTACTTGTACGGTAGACCCACCCGCCGTGGTTGCTCAGTGGCTATGGTGTTGGGCTGCTGAGCACGAGGTCGCGGGATCGAATCCCGGCCACGGCGGCCGCATTTCGATGGGGGCGAAATGCGAAAACACCAGTGTACTTAGATTTAGGTGCACGTTAAAGAACCACAGGTGGTCCAAATTTCTGGAGTCCCCCACTACGGCGTGCCTCATAATCAGAACTGGTTTTGGCACGTAAAACCCCATAATTTAATTTTTTTGTACGGTAGACCCTTTAAGGCTGTCAGCCATCACTACGCCCTGTGCTGGCTTGCCAACCTCAAGGATCCCTCAGGCAGACTAGCCCGTTGGAGCCTACGCTTACAAGAGTACGACGTAACCGTTGTCTACCGATCTGGAAGAAAGCACAGCGACGATGACTGTTTTTCACGCGCACCTCTCCCTACGACATCATCGGACCCTGACTATGACTTGCCATTTGTTGAAGTTGTCGACGCCGTAAAGATGGCTGAGCACCAGTGCGCTGACCCTGAGCTGCTGCCGCTGATCGAGCACAATCAAGGAGTTGAAGGTGTTTTACCTCGCTCACTCTTGCGCGGCTTATCATCGTACTGTTTGCGCAACAACGTCCTTTACAGGAAAAACTGCAGAAGCGGTCCAAATACGTATCTACTTGTGGTGTCGTCGGCGCTGCGCCAAGACATTTTGCAAGCCTGTCATGATGAGCCATGCGCGGGACAACGGGGATTCGCTAAGGATACGACAGAAGTATTATTGGCCCCGGCTTTTTTCTTCTGTGCAACGGTACGTAAAGACCTGCCGCGATTGTCAGCGTCGCAAGAAACCGCCCTTTAAACCATCTGGCTTTCTCCACCCTGTGGACCCTCCTCAAGCGCCGTACCAACAAATAGGAATGGATCTACTTGGGCCATTCCCAGTTACCTCTTCGCGCAACAGTTGGATAGTCGACGCTACCGACTACTTAACCCGGTATGCCGAAACCGAAGCTATTCCGCAAGCAAACTCATGTGAAGTGGCCAAGTTCTTCGTCCACCACATCGTCCTACGACAGTGGTGCACCGTCTGTTCTCATCACGGATCGCGGTACAGCATTTACAGCCGAATTTATGCAGGACGTTCTCCAGCTGACCCATACTTCTCACGGCAACGGCACTGCCTATCGCCCTCAAACCAATGGATTAACGGAACGTCTGAACAGAACGCTGGCTGATATGCTCTCCATGTATGTCGACGTAGAGCACAAGATGTGGGACCCTATGCGACCTTTGCGTATAATATTGCGGTACAGGAGACTACACAGTTTACGCCGTTTGAACTTCTATACGGGTGCCACGTCACCTCAACACTTGACGCCATGCTACCTGTGTCTGATAATAGCCCGACCAGCGAAAACGTGGAAGAGTTTGTGCAAAGAGCCGAAGAAGCCCGCCAGCTTGCTCGGCATCGTATCCGGAGCCAACAGCATACCGACACCCTTCGATACAACCAGGGTCGACGCGACGTCCATTACAATACCGGCGACTGCGTGTGGGTCTGGACGCCCATCCGTCGCCATGGACTCTCCGAAAAGTTGCTCCGCCGGTATTTCGGTCCCTACAAGGTTACACGCCGCCTCAGTGACGTAACCTACGAAGTCGTACCCTGCAGTTCCAACCCCGGTTCGCTCCGTCGTCGTCGTCACGCTGAAGTTGTAGTGCGCATGAAACCATACTATGCGCGTACGTGAACGCCAAGATGCACCTGAGGAGCTCCATTTATTATCGTGGCTGAAAGAACTTTTTGACGCGACCGAGACGGTCGCTTTTCCCACGGGGGGCAATTGACACAATGATGTGGGGCTCCCGCACCGCGGGATGGCGCGCGCAAAGGTCGGCGCCATGAAAGACGACGAAGCACGTAGGCTGCACGCTCGTCTTCTGGCCCGCCATTAAAGAGAAGCGTCTATTTTTTCCAAGACTCTTCTTTGATCTACGTTACAATATTCATCTTCAACCCAATTCTTACACTTTCTCGATTAAGGTCGTCAATCATTTGCTGTAATTCGTCTCCATTGTTGCTGAATAGAACAATGTCATCTGCAAACCGAAGGTTGCTGAGATATTCGCCGTTGATCCTCACTCCTAAGCCTTCCCAATCTAAGAGCTTGAATACTTCTTCTAAGCATGCAGTGAATAGCATTGGAGAAATTGTCAGTCCAATTTCGCATTGAAGAATGTCACTTTCGTAATTTATTTTTGAACTAGACCAGAAGCGTTTCTAGTGGCTGTCATGCAACCGTAGTTTCTCTATATGTGTCTAGGAATTCTTTATGCAGTCAGTCGAATTGCGCGTTGAAGAATGTCACTTGGTAATTTACCTTTGAACTAGACCAGAAGCGTTTCTAGTGGCTCTCACGCAAACCGTAGTTTATATGTGTCTAGGAATTGTTGGTGCAGTCAGTCCAAGTGCACGTTGAAGAATGTCACTTCGTAAATTACTTTAGAACTAGACCAGAAATGTTTGAAGGGGCTCTCACGCAACCGTAGTTTCTCTATATGTGTCAAGAGATTGTTCATGCAGTCAGTCCAATTGCACGTTGAAGAATGTCACTTCGTAATTTACTTTCAACTGGAACCGAAGCGTTTGAAGTGGCTGTCCCGCTCCCGTAGTTTCTCTATTGTATCTAGGGTTTGTTTATACAGTCAATCCAATTTCGCGTTGAAGAATGTGACTTCGTAAATTACTTTACAACTAGACCAAAAGCGTTTCTAGTGGCTGTCACGCACCCGTAGTTTCTCTATTGTGTCTAGCGTTTGTTTATACAGTCAGTCCAATTTCGCGTTGAAAAATTTCAATTCTTAAATTACTTTAGAACTAGACCAGAAGCGTTTCTAGTGGCTCTCACGCAACCGTAGTTTCTCTATATGTGTCGAGGGATTCTTTATGCAGTCAGTCCAATTGGGCGTTGAAGAATGTCACATGGTAATTTACCTTTGAACTAGACTAGAAGCGTTTCTAGTGGCTCTCACGCAAACCGTAGTTTCTCTATATGTGTCTAGGAATAGTTTGTGCAGTCAGTCCAACTGCACGTTGAAGAATGTCACTTCGTAATTTACTTTTGAACTACACCACAAGCGTTTCTAGTGGCTGTCACGCACACGTAGTTTCTCTATTGTGTCTAGGGATTGTTTATACAGTCAGTCCAATTGCACGTTGAAGAATGTCACTTGGTAATTTACTTTTCAACTAGACCACAAGCCTTTCTAGTGGCACTCACGACACTGTAGTTTCTCTGTATATGTCTAGGGATTGTTTATGCATCCAGTCCCATTGTGCGTTGAAGAATGTCACTTCGTAATTTATTTCAACTGGACCAGAAGCGTTTCTAGTGGCACTCACGCACCCGTAGTTTCTCTATATGTGTCTAGGAATTTTTTATGCAGTCAGTCCAACTGCACGTTGAAGAATGTCACTTCGTAATTTACTTTTGAACTAGACCAGAAGCATTTCTAGTGGCTGTCACGCACACGTAGTTTCACTATTGTGTCTAGGGATTGTTTATACAGTCAGTCCAATTGCACGTTGAAGAATGTCACTTGGTAATTTACTTTTCAACTACAGCAGAAGCGTTTCTAGTGGCACTCACGACATTGTAGTTTCTTTTTATATGTCTAGGAATTGTTTATGCATCCAGTCCAATTGTGCGTTGAAGAATGTCACTTCGTAATTTATTTCAACTGGACCAGAAGCGTTTCTAGTGGCTCTCACACAACCGTAGTTTCTCAATATGTTTCTAGGGATTCTTTATGCAGTCAGTCCAATAGCGCGTTGAAGAATGTCACATCGTATTTACTTTTGAACTAGACCAGAAGCGTTTCTAGTGGCTGTCACGCACATGTAGTTTCTTTATTGTGTCAAGGGTTTGTTTATACAGTCAGTCCAATTTCGCGTTGAAGAATGTCACTTCCTATATTACTTTAGAACTGGACGAGAAGCGTTTCTAGTGGCTCTCACGCAACCATAGTTTATCTATATTAGTCTAAGGATTGTTTATGCAGTCGGTCCAATTGCGCGTTGAAGAATTTAACTTCGTTATTTACTTTTAAACTAGACCAGAAGCGCTTCCAGTGGCTCTCACGCACCAGTAGTTTTTCTATATGTGTCTAGGAATTGTTTATGCATGGAGTTCAATTGCGCGTTGAGCAATTTGACTTCGTAATTTACTTTTGAACTACACCAGAAGTGTTTCTAGTGGCTCTCACGGAACCGTAGTTTCTCTATATTGGTCTAGGGATTGTTCACGCTGTCACTCCAATTGCGCGTTGAAGAATGCCACTTCGTAATTTACTTTTCAACTAGACCATAAGCGTTTGTAGTGGCACTCATGACATTGTAGTTTCTCTATATATGTCTAGGGATTGTTTATACAGTCAGTCCAATAGACCGATCCCACCGACCGATCTGCGCATGCGCCCGTTTTCCGGAAGTAGCACTATCACCATCTTGGTTGTAGTCAACTGGTCACCCACACCACCGCGGTACAGCCACTGTAACCGCTGTCCGCGCTCGTTGAGTACAGCGCACGAGCTTCGCAGACATCTCTGCGACTCCGAGAAAAATTCATGTATTTTAGGAAATGACATCGGCTGTTCATTGTAGCATGCGAGGCGAACGTAGAAAAGTGCCTGCTGCTCTTTCATTTCGGTTGTTACCCGCTGATTACGTGTTGAGTATCGTATTTGTTCAAGCTTTGTATGTTGTATATGCTGTTTGTTGTACGCGGTCGTTTTGCGTTGCTATTTTTGCACACGTGCATCTCGGTGACTGCAACGTTATGTTTGCTTAGCGACGGACATAATAGGATTTGTATACCTTTTGGAGACAGGTTTGAAATGCGTAGCCGAAACCTTCGTGCCCTAATGATGCTTATACCTACAGGGGTTTCGCGCACGACTTGCAGACTTCGGTAACAGCGATATCTAGATGTTCTTGGGTAAGCTAGGCGGCGTTTTTAACATTAAAACGCCAATAGTCAATGATCGCGAAGTCATCAATAGCCAATGAATTGCTAATCGATAATTGATCAATAATCACAAATTCCGGAAAATTCTGGGGATTACGTGGTAGTGCTTAGCCTAGCCCAAATATGTAGCCAATACCTTGCGATAGCCAATAAATAGCTCATCAATAATCGATTAGTAATCAATAAATTCCGGAAAATGCTGGGGATGACTTGGTAGTTCTTAGCCTAGCCCAAATACGTGGCCAATACCTTGCGATAAGCAATCAATAGCTAATCGATAATTGATTAAAAATCAATAAATTTCAGGGGATGCTGGGGATGACTTGGTAGTGCTTGCCTAGCCTAAATACGCGGCCAATACCTTGCGATAGCCAATCAATAGCTATTTGATAATCGATCAATAATCATAAATCCCTGAAAATGCTAGGGATGACTTGGTAGTGCTTAGATTAGCCCACATACATGGCCAATACCTTGCGATAAGCAATCAATAGCTAATCGATCAATTATCAATAAATTTCGGGAAATGCTGGGGATGGCTTGGTAATGCTTAGTCTAGCCCAAATACGGGGCCAATAACTTGCGATAGGTAATCAATTGCCAATCAACAGGTAATCGATAATCGGCAAATCTATAAATTCCGGGAAATCTAAGTACACGGATGTTTTAGCATTTTGCCCTCATCGAAATGCGGCCGCTATTCGTCCCCGTGTTTTTTCTCGCGCTGTGTATTACCAGTACCACCTATTAATCCGTTGGATCCACGTCTCTCGAAGCTTTCGCTCTTTAGAAAACACATAGAATCCGAAGCCTTTGTCCCTTGTGTGGTTGTTGTAGCACCCAGGAACGTAGAGGTCAATCCTCCCATCGCACGATGGCTCAACACGAACCATAAAAATTGCCAAAAAGCGTTCGGAAACAGGACGCACAGGCACTCCGGGCGGCTGGAGCGGCCGGATGACTACAAGTACCAGCATGCACCGCGGCAGCGGTGGCGTCGTGAAACTGGCCGGTGGGATCGGTCTATTGCACGTTGAAGAATGTCACTTCGTAATTTACTTTTCAACTACACCAGAAGCGTTTCTAGTGGCACTCACGACATTGTAGTTTCTTTTTATATGTCTAGGAATTGTTTATGCAGTCAGTCCAATAGCGCGTTGAAGAATGTCACATCGTATTTACTTTTGAACTAGACCAGAAGCGTTTCTAGTGGCTGTCACGCACATGTAGTTTCTCTATTGTGTCAAGGGTTTGTTTATACAGTCAGTCCGATTTTCCGTTGAAGAATGTCACTTCCTATATTACTTTAGAACTGGACGAGAAGCGTTTCTAGTGGCTCTCACGCAACCGTAGTTTATATATATTAGTCTAAGGATTGTTTATGCAGTCAGTCCAATTGCGCGTTGATGAATGTCACATCGTAATTTCTTTTTGGACTAGACAATAAGTGTTTGAAGTGGCTTTCACGCACCCGTAGTTCCTGTATTTTGTCTAGGGATTGTTTGTACAGTCAGTGCAATTTCGCGCTGAAGAATATCACTTCGTAATTTACTTTTGAACTAGACCACAAGTCTTTGAAGTACCTGCCATGCACGCTTAGTTTCTCTATTGCGTCTAGGGATTGTTTATACAGTCAGTCCAATTGCACGTTGAAGAATGTCACTTCGTAATTTGCTTTCAACTGGACCAGAAGCGTTTGAAGTGGCTGTCATGCTCCCGTAGTTTCTATATTGTGTCTAGGGTTTGTTTATACAGTCAGTCCAATTTCGCGTTGAAGAATGTCACTTCGTAAATTACTTTAGAACTAGACCAAAAGCGTTTCTAGTGGCTGTCACGCGCCCGTAGTTTCTCTATTGTGTGTAGCGTTTGTTTATACAGTCAGTCCAATTTCGCGTTGAAAAATTTCACTTCGTAATTCACTTTTGAACTTGACCTGAAGCGTTTCTAGTGGCTCTAACGCAACCGTAGTTTCTCTATATGTGTCTAGGAATTGTTCATGAATCCAGTCCAATTGCGCGTTGAAGAATTTCACTTGGTAATTCACTTTTGAACTAGACCAGAAGCGTTTGAAGTGGCTCTCACGCACCCGTAGTTTTTCTATATGTGTCTAGGGATTGTTTATGCATGGAGTTCAATTGCGCGTTGAGCAATTTGACTTCGTAAATTACTTTCGAACTACACCAGAAGCGTTTCTAGTGGCTATCAAGGAACCGTAGTTTCTCTATATTGGTATAGGGATTGTTCACGCTGTCACTCCAAGTGCGCGTTGAAGAATGCCACTTCGTAATTTACTTTTCAACTAGACTATAAGCGTTTCTAGTGGCACTCACGACATTGTAGTTTCTCTATATATGTCTAGGGACTTTTTATACAGTCAGTCCAATTTCGCGTTGAAGAATGTCACATCGTAACTTACTTTTGAACTTGACCAGAAGTGTTTGAAGTGGCTCTCACGCCACCGTAGTTTCTCTATATGTGTCTAGGAATTCTTTATGCAGTCAGTCGAATTGTGAGTTGAAGAATGTCACTTGGTAATTCACTTTTGAACTAGACCGGAAGCGTTTCTGGTGGCTCTCACGCAACCGTAGTTTCTCTATATGTGTCTAGCAATTGTTTATGCAGTCAGTCCAACTGCACGTTGAAGAATGTCACTTCGTAATTTACCTTTGAACTAGACTAGAAGCGTTTCTAGTGGCTGTCACGCTTCCGCAGTTTCTCTATATGTGTCTAGGGATTGTTCATGCAGTCAGTCCAATTGCACGTTGAAGAATGTCACTTCGTAATTTACTTTTGAACTAGACCAGAAGCGTTTCTAGTGGCACTCACGACATTGTAGTTTCTCTATATATGTCTAGGGATTGTTTATGCATCCAGTCCAATTGCACGTTGAAGAATTTCACTTCGTAATTTACTTTCAACTGTACCAGAAGCGTTTGAAGTGGCTGTCATGCTCCCGTAGTTTCTCTATGTGTGTCAAGGGATTGTTTATGCAGTCACTCCAATTGCGCGTTGAAGAATGCCACTTCGTAAATTACTTTGAACTAGACCAGAAGCGTTTCTAGTGGCTCTCACGGAATTGTAGTTTCTCTATATGTGTTTAGGGATTGTTTATGCATCCAGTTCAATTGCGCGTTGAACAATTTCACTTCGTAATTTACTTTTGAACTAGACCATAAGCGTTTCTAGTGGCACTCACGACATTGTAGTTTCTCTATATATGTCTAAGGACTGTTTATACAGTCAGTCCAATTTCGCGTTGAAGAATGTCACATCGTAATTTACTTTTGAACTTGACCAGAAGTGTTTGAAGTGGCTCTCACACCACCGTAGTTCCTCTATATGTGTCTAGGAATTCTTTATGCAGTCAGTCGAATTGTGCGTTGAAGAATGTCACTTGGTAATTCACTTTTGAACTAGACCAGAAGCGTTTCTAGTGGCTCTCACGCAACCGTAGTTTCTCTATATGTGTCTAGCAATTGTTTATGCAGTCAGTCCAACTGCACGTTGAAGAATGTCACTTCGTAATTTACCTTTGAACTAGACTAGAAGCGTTTCCAGTGGCTGTCACGCTTCCGCAGTTTCTCTATATGTGTCTAGGGATTGTTCATGCAGTCAGTCCAATTGCACGTTAAAGAATGTCACTTCGTAATTTACTTTTGAACTAGACCAGAAGCGTTTCTAGTGGCACTCACGACATTGTAGTTTATATATGTCTAGGGATTGTTTATGCATCCAGTCCAATTGTGCGTTGAAGAATGTCACATCGTAGTTTACTTTTGAACTAGACCAGAAGTGTTTGAAGGCGCTCTCACGCAACCGTAGTTTCTCTATATGTGTGAAGGGATTGTTCATGCAGTCAGTCCAATTGCACGTTGAAGAATGTCACTTCGTAATTTACTTTCAACTGGACCAGAAGCGTTTGAAGTGGCTGTCAGGCTCCCGTAATTTCTCTATTGTGTCTAGGGTTTGTTTATACAGTCAGTCCAATATGGCGTTGAAAAATTTCAATTCGTAAATTACTTCAGAACTAGACCAGAAGCGTTTCTAGTGGCTCTCACGCAACCGTAGTTTCTCTATATTTGTCGAGGGATTCTTTTTGCAGTCAGTCCAATTGCACGTTGAAGAATGTCACTCGGTAATTTACTTTTCAACTACACCAGAAGCGTTTCTAGTGGCACTCTAGACATTGTAGTTTCTCTATGTATGTCTAGTAATTGTTTACGCATCCCGTCCAATTGTGCGTTGAAGAATGTCACTTCGTGATTTATTTCAACTTGACCAGAAGCGTTTCTAGTGGCTCCCACGCAACCGTAGTTTCTCAATATGTTTCTAGGGATTCTTTATGCAGTCAGTCCAATAGCGCGTTGAAGAATGTCACATCGTATTTACTTTTGAACTAGACCAGAAGCGTTTCTAGTGGCACTCACGACATTGTAGTTTCTCTATACATGTCTTCAACGCGCAATTGGAGTGACAGCGTGAACAATCCCTAGAGCAATATAGAGAAACTACGGTTCCGTGAGAGCCACTAGAAACGCTTCTGGTGTAGTTCAAAAGTGAATTACGAAGTGAAATTTTTCAACGCGAAAATGGACTGACTGTATAAACAAACGCTACACACAATAGAAAACTACGGGCGCGTGACAGCCACTAGAAACGCTTTTGGTCTAGTTCTAAAGTAATTTACAAAGTGACATTCTTCAACGCGAAATTGGACTGACTGTATAAACTAACCCTAGACACAATATAGAAACTACGGGAGCATGACAGCCACTTCAAACGCTTCTGGTCCAGTTGAAAGTAAATTGCGAAGTGACATTCTTCAACGTGCAATTGAACTCCATGCATAAGCAATCCCTAGACACATATAGAGAAACTACGGGTGCGTGAGAGCCACTGGAAACTACATGTGCGTTTCACACACATGTAGTTTCTCTATTGTGTCAAGGGTTTGTTTATACAGTCAGTACAATTTTGCGTTGAAGAATGTCACTTCCTATATTACTTTAGAACTGGACGAGAAGCGTTTCTAGTGGCTGTCATGCAACCGTAGTTTCTCTATATGTGTCTAGGAATTCTTTTTGCAGTCAGTCGAATTGCGCGTTGAAGAATGCCACTTCGTAATTTACTTTTGAACAAGACCATAAGCGTTTCTAGTGGCTATCACGCCATTGTAGTTTCTCTATATGTGTCTATAGATTGTTTATGCATCTAGTCCAATTGCTCGTTGATGAATGTCACATCGTAATTTACTTTTGAACTAGACCAGAAGCGTTTCTAGCGGCTCTCACGCAATTGTAGTTTCTCTATATGTGTCTAGGAATTGTTCATGAATCCAGTCCAATTGCACGTTGAAGAATGTAACTTCGTAATTTACTTTTAAGCTAGACCAGAAGCGCTTCTAGTGGCTCTCATGCACCCATAGTTTCTCTAAATGTGTCTAAGGATTGTTTATGCGTGCAGTTCAATTGCGCGTTGAACAATTTCACTTCGTAATTTACTTTTGAACTGGACCAGGAGCGTTTCTAGTGGCTCTCACGGAACCGTAGTTACTCAATATTGGTCCAGGCATTGTTCCCGCTGTAACTCCAATTGAGCATTGAAGAATTTAACTTCGTCATTTAAACTAGACCAGAAGCGCTTCTAGTGGCTCTCAGTGCACCCATAGTTTCTCTAAATGTGTCTAGGGATTGTTTATGCATGCAGTCTAATTGCGCGTCGAACAATTTCACTTCGTAATTTACTTTTGAACCAGAAGCGCTTCTAGTGGCTGTCACACACCCGTAGTTTCTCTATTGTGTCTAGGGATTGTTCACTCAGTCATTCCATTTGCGCGTTGAAGAATTTCACTTCGTAATTTACTTTTGAACTAGATCAGAAGCGTTTCTAGTGGCTTTCACGTATCCGTAGTTTCTCTATATGTGTCTAGGGATTGTTTATGCAGTCATTCCATTTGCGCGTTGACGAGTTTCACTTCGTAATTTACTTTTGAACTGGACCAGGAGCGTTTCTAGCGGCTCTCACGCAATTGTAGTTTCTCTATATGTGTCTAGGGATTGTTTATGAATCCAGTCCAAATGCGCGTTGAAGAATTTAGCTTCGTAATTTACTTTTAAACTAGACCAGAAGCGCTTCTAGTGGATCTCACGCACCCGTAGTTTCTCTATATGTGTCTAGGGATTGTTTATGCATGCAGTCCAATTGCGCGTTGAAATATTTCACTTCGTAATTTACTTTTGAACTAGACCAGAAGCGTTTCCAGTGGCTCTCAGGCAACCTTAGTTTCTCTATATGTGTCAAGGGATTGTTTATGCAGTCACTCCAATTGCGCGTTGAAGAATGCCACTTCGTAAATTACCTTTGAACTAGACCAGAAGCGTTGCTAGTGGCTCTCACGGAATTGTAGTTTCTCTAGATGTGTCTAGGGATTGTTTATGCATCCAGTTCAATTGCGCGTTGAACAATTTCACTTCGTAATTTACTTTTGAACTAGACCCGAAGCGTTTCTAGTGGCTCTAACGCAGCCGTAGTTTGCCTATATGTGTCTAGGGATTCTTTATGCAGTCAGTCCAACTGCACGTTGAAGAATGTCACTTCGTAATTTACTTTTGAACTAGACCAGAAGCATTTCTAGTGGCTGTCACGCACACGTAGTTTCTCTATTGTGTCTGGGGATTGTTTATACAGTCAGTCCAATTGCACGTTGAAGAATGTCACTCGGTAATTTACTTTTCAACTACACCAGAAGCGTTTCTAGTGGCACTCTAGACATTGTAGTTTCTCTATGTATGTCTAGGAATTGTTTACGCATCCCGTCCAATTGTGCGTTGAAGAATGTCACTTCGTGATTTATTTCAACTTGACCAGAAGCGTTTCTAGTGGCTCCCACGCAACCGTAGTTTCTCAATATGTTTCTAGGGATTCTTTATGCAGTCAGTCCAATAGCGCGTTGAAGAATGTCACATCGTATTTACTTTTGAACTAGACCAGAAGCGTTTCTAGTGGCACTCACGACATTGTAGTTTCTCTATACATGTCTTCAACGCGCAATTGGAGTGACAGCGTGAACAATCCCTAGAGCAATATAGAGAAACTACGGTTCCGTGAGAGCCACTAGAAACGCTTCTGGTGTAGTTCAAAAGTGAATTACGAAGTGAAATTTTTCAACGCGAAATTGGACTGACTGTATAAACAAACGCTACACACAATAGAGAAACTACGGGCGCGTGACAGCCACTAGAAACGCTCTTGGTCTAGTTCTAAAGTAATTTACGAAGTGACATTCTTCAACACGAAATTGGACTGACTGTATAAACAAACCCTAGACACAATATAGAAACTACGGGAGCATGACAGCCACTTCAAACGCTTCTGGTCCAGTTGAAAGTAAATTACGAAGTGACATTCTTCAACGTGCAATTAAACTCCATGGATAAGCAATCCCTAGACACATATAGAGAAACTACGGGTGCGTGAGAGCCACTGGAAACTACATGTGCGTTTCACACACATGTAGTTTCTCTATTGTGTCAAGGGTTTGTTTATACAGTCAGTACAATTTTGCGTTGAAGAATGTCACTTCCTATATTACTTTAGAACTGGACGAGAAGCGTTTCTAGTGGCTGTCATGCAACCGTAGTTTCTCTATATGTGTCTAGGAATTCTTTATGCAGTCAGTCGAATTGCGCGTTGAAGAATGCCACTTCGTAATTTACTTTTGAACAAGACCATAAGCGTTTCTAGTGGCTATCACGCCATTGTAGTTTCTCTATATGTGTCTATAGATTGTTTATGCATCTAGTCCAATTGCTCGTTGATGATGTCACATCGTAATTTACTTTTGAACTAGACCAGAAGCGTTTCTAGCGGCTCTCACGCAATTGTAGTTTCTCTATATGTGTCTAGGAATTGTTCATGAATCCAGTCCAATTGCACGTTGAAGAATGTAACTTCGTAATTTACATTTAAGCTAGACCAGAAGCGCTTCTAGTGGCTCTCATGCACCCATAGTTTCTCTAAATGTGTCTAAGGATTGTTTATGCGTGCAGTTCAATTGCTCGTTGAACAATTTCACTTCGTAATTTACTTTTGAACTGGAACAGGAGCGTTTCTAGTGGCTCTCACGGAACCGTAGTTACTCAATATTGGTCCAGGCATTGTTCCTGCTGTAACTCCAATTGAGCATTGAAGAATTTAACTTCGTCATTTACTTTTAAACTAGACCAGAAGCGCTTCTAGTGGCTCTCACGCACCCGTAGTTTCTCTATATGTGTCCAGGGATTGTTTATGAATGCAGTCTAATTGCGCGTTGAACAATTTCACGTCGTAATTTACTTTTGAACTATACCAGAAGCGTTTCTAGTGGCTGTCACGCACCCGTAGTTTCTCTATTATGTCTAGGAATTGTTTATACAGGCAGTCCAATTGAACGTTGAAAAATGGCAATTCGTAATCTACTTTTGAACTAGACCAGAAGCGTTTCCAGTGGCTCTCACGGAACCGTAGTTCCGTGTCTAGGGATTGTTCACGCTGTCACTCCAATTGCGCGTAGAAGAATGCCACTTCGTAATTTACTTTTGAACAAGACCAGAAGCGTTTCTAGTGACTCTCACGCCATTGTAGTTTCTCTATATGTGTCTAGGGATTGTTTATGCATCCAGTTCAATTGCGCGTTGAAGAATTTCACTTCGTAATTTACATTTGAACTAGACCAGAAGCGTTTCCAGTGTCTCTCACGCAACAGTAGTTTCTCTAAATGTGTTTAGGGATTGTTTATGCAGTTTATGCCCGTTGAAGAATTCCACTTCGTAATTTACCTTTGTACTAGACCAGAAGCGTTTTTAGCGGCTCTCACGCAAATATAGTTTCCCTATACATGTTTAGGGATTGTTTATGAATCCACCAATTGCGCGTTGAAGAATTTAACTTCTTAATTTACTTTTAAACTAGACCAGAAGCGCTTCTAATGGCTCTCACGCACCTGTAGTTTCTCTATATGTGTCTAGGGATTGTTTATGCATCCAGTTCAATTGCGCGTTGAGAAATTTCACTTCGTAATTTACTTTTGAACTAGAACAGAAGCATTTCTAGTGGCTCTCACGCAACCGTAGTTTCCCTATATGTGTCTAGGGATTGTTCATGCAGTCATTCCATTTGCGCGTTGAAGAGTTTCACTTCGTAATTTACTTTTGAACTAGACCAGGAGCGTTTCTCGTGGCTCTCGCGTAACCGTAGTTTCTATATATTGGTCTAGGGATTGTTCACGCTGTCACTCCAATTGCGCGTTGAAGAATGCCACTTCGTAATTTACTTTTGAACAAGACCAGAAGCGTTTCTAGTGGCTCTCACGCCATTGTAGTTTCTCTATATGTCTCTAAGGATTGTTTATGCAGTCAGTCCACTTGCGCGTTGAAGACTGTCACATCGTAATTTACTTTTGAACTAGAGCAGAAGGGTTTGAAGTGGCGTTCACGGACCCGTAGTTCCTCAATTGTGTCTAGGGATTGTTTATACAGTCAGTCCAATTTCGCAACAAAGAATGTCACTTCGTAATTTACTTTTGAACTAGACCAGAAGTGTTTGAAGTGGCTGTCACACACCCGTACTTTCTCTATTTTGTGTAGGGATTGTTTTACAGTCAGTCCAATTTCGCGTTGAAGAATGTAACTTCGTAAGTTACTTTTGAACTTGACCGTGGCGTTTCTAGTGCCTCTCATGCAATTGTAGTTTCTCTATGTGTCTAGGAATTGTTTATGAATCAAGTCCTATTGCGCGTTGAAGAATTTAACTTCGTAATTTACTTTTAAACTAGACCAGAAGCGCTTCTAGTGGCTCTCACGCACCGATAGTTTCTGTATATGTGTCTAGGGATTGTTTATGCATGCAGTTCAATTGCGCGTTGAAGAATTTGACTTCGTAATTTACTTATGAACTAGACCAGAAGCGTTTATAGTGGCTCTCACGCAACCGTAGTTTCCCTATATGTGTCTAGGGATTGTTCATGCAGTCATTCCATTTGCGCGTTGAAGAGTTTCACTTCGTAATTTACTTTTGAACTATACCAGAAGCGTTTCTAGTGGCTCTCACGCAATTGTACTTTCTCTATATGTGTCTAGGGATTGTTTATGCATGCAGTTGAATTGCGCGTTGAGCAATTTCACTTCGTAATTTACTTTTGAACTAGACCAGAAGCATTTCTAGTGGCTCTCATGCAACCGTAGTTTCCCTATATGTGTCTAGGGATTGTTCATGCAGTCATTCCATTTGCGCGTTGAAGAGTTTCACTTCGTAATTTACTTTGAACTAGACCAGGAGCGTTTCTAGTGGCTCTCACGGAACCGTAGTTTCTCTATATTGGCCTAGGGATTGTGCACGCAGTCACTCCAACTGCGCGTTGAAGAATGCCACTTCGTAATTTGCTTTTGAACCAAACCAGAAGCGTTTCTAGCGGCTCTCACGCAATTGTAGTTTCTCTATACGTGTCTAGGAATTGTTTAGGAATCCAGTTCAATTGCGCGTTGAACAATTTCACGCCGTAATTTACTTTTGAACTATACCAGGAGCGTTTCTAGTGGCGTTCACGCACCCGTAGTTTCTCTATTGTGTCTAGGAATTGTTTATACAGTCAGTCCAATTGAGCGTTGAAGAATGTCACTTCGTAATTTACTTTTCAACTAGACCAGAACGTTTCTAGTGGCTCTCACTCAACCGTAGTTTCTCGATATGTGTCTAGGAATTGTTTAAGCAGTCAGTCCAACTGCACGTTGAAGAATGTCACTTCGTAATTTACTTTTTAACTAGACCAGAAGCATTTCTAGTGGCTCTCACGCAAACGTAGTTTCCCTATATGTGTCTAGGCATTGTTCATGCAGTCATTCCATTTGCGCGTTGAAGAGTTTCACTTCGTAATTTACTTTTCAACTAGACCAGAAGCGTTTTTAGCGGCTCTCACGCAAATATAGTTTCCCTATACATGTTTAGGGATTGTTTATGAATCCACCAATTGCGCGTTGAAGAATTTAACTTCTTAATTTACTTTTAAACTAGACCAGAAGCGCTTCTAATGGCTCTCACGCACCTGTAGTTTCTCTATATGTGTCTAGGGATTGTTTATGCATCCAGTTCAATTGCGCGTTGAAGAATTTAACTTCTTAATTTACTTTTAAACTAGACCAGAAGCGCTTCTAATGCCTCTCACGCACCTGTAGTTTCTCTATATGTGTCTAGGGATTGTTTATGCATCCAGTTCAATTTCGCGTTGAGCAATTTAACTTCGTAATTTACTTTAAACAGACCAGAAGCGCTTCTGGTGGCTCTCACGCACCAGCAGTTTCTCTATATGTGTCCAGGGATTGTTTATGCATGCAGTCTAATTGCGCGTTGAACAATTTCACTTCGTAATTTTCTTTTAAACTAGAGCAGAAGCGCTTCTAGTGGCTCTCACGCACCCGTAGTTTCTCTATATGTGTCTAGGGATTGTTTATGCATCCAGTCCATTTGCGCGTTGAAGAATTTTACTTCGTAATTTACTTTTGAACTAGACCAGACGCGTTTCTAGCGGCTCTCACGCAACCGTAGTTTCCCTATATCTGTCTAGGGATTGTTTATGCACTCATTCCATTTGTGCGTTGAAGAATTTGACTTCGTAATTTAATTTGAACTAGACAAGAAGCGTTTCAAGTGGCTCTCACGGAACCGTAGTTTCTCTACATTGGTTTAGTGATTGTTCACGCTGTCACTCCAATTGCGCATTGAAGAATGTCACTTCGTAATTTACTTTTGAACTAGACCTGAAGCGCTTCTAGTGGCTCTCACGCACCTGTAGTTTCTCTGTATGTGTCTAGGGATTGTTTATGCATCCAGTTCAATTGCGCGTTGAAGAATTTAACGTCGTAACTTACTTTAAACTAGACCAGAAGCGCTTCTAGTGGCTCTCACGCACCCGTAGTTTCTCTATATGTGTCCAGGGATTGTTTATGCATGCAGTCTAATTGCGCGTTGAACAATTTCACGTCGTAATTTACTTTTGAACTATACCAGAAGCATTTCTAGTGGCTGTCACGCACCCGTAGTTTCTCTATTGTGTCTAGGGATTGTTTATACAGTCAGTCCAATTGAGCGTTGAAGAATGGCAATTCGTAATCTACTTTTGAACTAGACCAGAAGCGTTTCCAGTGGCTCTCACGGAAACGTAGTTTCTCTATATTGGTCTAGGGATTGTTCAAGCTGTCACTCCAATTGCGCGTTGAAGAATGCCACTTCGTAATTTACTTTTGAACTAGACAAGAAGCGTTTCTAGCGGCTCTCACGCAAATGTAGTTTCTCCATATGTGTCTAGGAATTGTTTATGAATCCAGTCCAATTGCGCGTTGAGCAATTTCATTTAGTAATTTAATTTTGAACTAGACCAGAAGCATTTCTAGCGGCTCTCACGCACCCGCTGTTTCTCTATATGTGTCTAGGAATTGTTTATGCATGCAGTCTAATTGCGCGTTGAACAATTTCACGTCGTAATTTACTTTTGAACTATACCAGAAGCGTTTCTAGTGGCTGTCACGCACCCGTAGTTTCTCTATTGTGTCTAGGAATTGTTTATACAGGCAGTCCAATTGAACGTTGAAAAATGGCAATTCGTAATCTACTTTTGAACTAGACCAGAAGCGTTACCAGTGGCTCTCACGGAAACGTAGTTTCTCTATATTGGTCTAGGGATTGTTCACGCTGTCACTCCAATTGCGCGTTGAAGAATGCCACTTCGTAATTTACTTTTGAACAAGACCAGAAGCGTTTCTAGTGGCTCTCACGCCATAGTGATTTCTCTATATGTGTCTAGGGATTGTTTATGCATCGAGTCCAATTGCGCGTTGAAGAATGCCACTTCGTAATTTACCTTTGTACTAGACCAGAAGCGTTTCTAGTGGCTCTCACGCAATTGTAGTTTCTCTATATGTGTCTAGGGATTGTTTATGCATCCAGTTCAATTGCGCGTTGAGAAATTTCACTTCGTAATTTACTTTTGAACTAGACCAGAAGCATTTCTAGTGGCTCTCACGCACCGATAGTTTCTCTATATGTGTCTAGGGATTGTTTATGCATGCAGTTCTATTGCGCGTTGAAGAATTTGACTTCGTAATTTACTTATGAACTGGACCAGAAGCGTTTATAGTGGCTCTCACGCAACCGTAGTTTCCCTATATGTGTCTAGGGATTGTTCATGCAGTCATTCCATTTGCGCGTTGAAGAGTTTCACTTCGTAATTTACTTTTGAACTAGACCAGGAGCGTTTCTAGTGGCTTTCACGTATCCGTAATTTCTCTATGTGTCTAGGGATTGTTTATGCATGCAGTTCAATTGCGCATTGAACAATTTCACTTCGTAATTTACTTTTCAACTAGACCAGGAGTGTTTGAAGTGGCTGTCACGCACCCTTAGTTTCTCTATTGTGTCTAGGGATTGTTTATACAGTCAGTCCAATTTCGCGTTGAAGAATGTCACTTCGTAATTTACTTTAGAACTAGACCAGAAGCGTTTCTAGTGGCTCTCACGCAAACCGTAGTTTCTCTATATGTCTCTAAGGATTGTTTATGCAGTCAGTCCACTTACGCGTTGAAGAATGTCACATCGTAATTTACTTTTGAACTAGAGCAGAAGGGTTTGAAGTGGCGTTCACGCACCCGTAGTTCCTCAATTGTGTCTAGGGATTGTTTATACAGTCATTCCAATTTCGCAACAAAGAATGTCACTTCGTAGTTTACTTTTGAACTAGACCAGAAGTGTTTGAAGTGGCTGTCACACACCCGTACTTTCTCTATTTTGTGTAGGGATTGTTTATACAATTGTAGTTTCTGTATGTGTCTAGGAATTGTTTATGAATCCAGTCCAATTGCGCGTTGAAGAATTTAACTTCTTAATTTACTTTTAAACTAGACCAGAAGCGCTTCTAGTTGCTCTCACGCACCTGTAGTTTCTCTATATGTGTCTAGGGATTGTTTATGCATCCAGTTCAATTGCGCGTTGAAGAATTTAACGTCGTAACTTACTTTAAACTAGACCAGAAGCGCTTCTAGTGGCTCTCACGCACCCGTAGTTTCTCTATATGTGTCCAGGGATTGTTTATGCATGCAGTCTAATTGCGCGTTGAACAATTTCACGTCGTAATTTACTTTTGAACTATACCAGAAGCATTTCTAGTGGCTGTCACGCACCCGTAGTTTCTCTATTGTGTCTAGGGATTGTTTATACAGTCAGTCCAATTGAGCGTTGAAGAATGGCAATTCGTAATCTACTTTTGAACTGGACCAGAAGCGTTTCCAGTGGCTCTCACGGAAACGTAGTTTCTCTATATTGGTCTAGGGATTGTTCAAGCTGTCACTCCAATTGCGCATTGAAGAATGCCACTTCGTAATTTACTTTTGAACTAGACAAGAAGCGTTTCTTGTGGCTCTCACGCAAATGTAGTTTCTCCATATGTGTCTAGGAATTGTTTATGAATCCAGTCCAATTGCGCGTTGAGCAATTTCATTTCGTAATTTAATTTTGAACTAGACCAGAAGCATTTCTAGCGGCTCTCACGCACCCGTTGTTTCTCTATATGTGTCTAGGAATTGTTTATGCATGCAGTCTAATTGCGCGTTGAACAATTTCACGTCGTAATTTACTTTTGAACTATACCAGAAGCGTTTCTAGTGGCTGTCACGCACCCGTAGTTTCTCTATTGTGTCTAGGAATTGTTTATACAGGCAGTCCAATTGAACGTTGAAAAATGGCAATTCGTAATCTACTTTTGAACTAGACCAGAAGCGTTACCAGTGGCTCTCACGGAAACGTAGTTTCTCTATATTGGTCTAGGGATTGTTCACGCTGTCACTCCAATTGCGCGTTGAAGAATGCCACTTCGTAATTTACTTTTGAACAAGACCAGAAGCGTTTCTAGTGGCTCTCACGCCATAGTGATTTCTCTATATGTGTCTAGGGATTGTTTATGCATCCAGTCCAATTGCGCGTTGAAGAATGCCACTTCGTAATTTACCTTTGTACTAGACCAGAAGCGTTTCTAGTGGCTCTCACGCAATTGTAGTTTCTCTATATGTGTCTAGGGATTGTTTATGCATCCAGTTCAATTGCGCGTTGAGAAATTTCACTTCGTAATTTACTTTTGAACTAGACCAGAAGCATTTCTAGTGGCTCTCACGCACCGATAGTTTCTCTATATGTGTCTAGGGATTGTTTATGCATGCAGTTCTATTGCGCGTTGAAGAATTTGACTTCGTAATTTACTTATGAACTGGACCAGAAGCGTTTATAGTGGCTCTCACGCAACCGTAGTTTCCCTATATGTGTCTAGGGATTGTTCATGCAGTCATTCCATTTGCGCGTTGAAGAGTTTCACTTCGTAATTTACTTTTGAACTAGACCTGGAGCGTTTCTAGTGGCTTTCACGTATCCGTAATTTCTCTATGTGTCTAGGGATTGTTTATGCATGCAGTTCAATTGCGCATTGAACAATTTCACTTCGTAATTTACTTTTCAACTAGACCAGGAGTGTTTGAAGTGGCTGTCACGCACCCTTAGTTTCTCTATTGTGTCTAGGGATTGTTTATACAGTCAGTCCAATTTCGCGTTGAAGAATGTCACTTCGTAATTTACTTTAGAACTAGACCAGAAGCGTTTCTAGTGGCTCTCACGCAAACCGTAGTTTCTCTATATGTCTCTAAGGATTGTTTATGCAGTCAGTCCACTTGCGCGTTGAAGAATGTCACATCGTAATTTACTTTTGAACTAGAGCAGAAGGGTTTGAAGTGGCGTTCACGCACCCGTAGTTCCTCAATTGTGTCTAGGGATTGTTTATACAGTCAGTCCAATTTCGCAACAAAGAATGTCACTTCGTAATTTACTTTTGAACTAGACCAGAAGTGTTTGAAGTGGCTGTCACACACCCGTACTTTCTCTATTTTGTGTAGGGATTGTTTATACAATTGTAGTTTCTGTATGTGTCTAGGAATTGTTTATGAATCCAGTCCAATTGCGCGTTGAAGAATTTAACTTCGTAATTTACTTTTAAACTAGACCAGAAGCGCTTCTAGTTGCTCTCACGCACCGATAGTTTCTCTATATGTGTCTAGGGATTGTTTATGCATGCAGTTCAATTGCGCGTTGAAGAATTTGACTTCGTGATTTACTCATGAACTGGACCAGAAGCGTTTATAGTGGCTCTCACGCAACCGTAGTTTCCCTATATGTGTCTAGGGATTTTCCATGCAGTCATTCCATTTGCGCGTTGAAGAGTTTCACTTCGTAATTTACTTTTGAACTAGACCAGGAGCGTTTCTAGTGGCTTTCACGTATCCGTAATTTCTCTATATGTGTCTAGAGATTGTTTAAGAATCCAGTTCAATTGCGCGTTAAAGAATTTAACGTCGTAATTTACTTTACACTAGACCAGAAGCGCTTCTAGTGGCTCTCACGCACCCGTAGTTTCTCTATATGTGTCCAGGGATTGTTTATGCATGCAGTCTAATTGCGCGTTGAACAATTTCACGTCGTAATTTACTTTTGAACTAGACCAGAAGCGTTTCCAGTGGCTCTCACGGAACCGTAGTTCCGTGTCTAGGGATTGTTCACGCTGTCACTCCAATTGCGCGTTGAAGAATTTCACTTCGTAATTTACATGTGAACTAGACCAGAAGCGTTTCCAGTGGCTCTCACGCAACAGTAGTTTCTCTAAATGTGTCTAGGGATTGTTTATGCAGTTTATGCCCGTTGAAGAATGCCACTTCGTAATTTACCTTTGTACTAGACCAGAAGCGTTTTTAGCGGCTCTCACGCAAATATAGTTTCCCTATACATGTTTAGGGATTGTTTATGGATCCACCAATTGCGCGTTGAAGAATTTAACTTCTTAATTTACTTTTAAACTAGACCAGAAGCGCTTCTAATGGCTCTCACGCACCTGTAGTTTCTCTATATGTGTCTAGGGATTGTTTATGCATCCAGTTCAATTGCGCGCTGAGAAATTTCACTTCGTAATTTACTTTTGAACTAGACCAGAAGCGTTTCTAGTGGCTCTCACGCAATTGTAGTTTCTCTATATGTGTCTAGGGATTGTTTATGCATGCAGTTCAATTGCGCGTTGAGGAATTTCACTTCGTAATTTACTTTTGAACTAGACCAGAAGCATTTCTAGTGGCTCTCACGCAACCGTAGTTTCCCTATATGTGTCTAGGGATTGTTCATGCAGTCATTCCATTTGCGCGTTGAAGAGTTTCACTTCGTAATTTACTTTTGAACTAGACCAGGAGCGTTTCTCGTGGCTCTCACGTAACCGTAGTTTCTATATATTGGTCTAGGGATTGTTCACGCTGTCACTCCAATTGCGCGTTGAAGAATGCCACTTCGTAATTTACTTTTGAACAAGACCAGAAGCGTTTCTAGTGGCTCTCACGCAATTGTAGTTTCTCTATACGTGTCTAGGAATTGTTTAGGAATCCAGTTCAATTGCGCGTTGAACAATTTCACGTCGTAATTTACTTTTGAACTATACCAGAAGCGTTTCTAGTGGCGTTCACGCACCCGTAGTTTCTCTATTGTGTCTAGGAATTGTTTATACAGTCAGTCCAATTGAGCGTTGAAGAATGTCACTTCGTAATTTACTTTTCAACTAGACCAGAACGTTTCTAGTGGCTCTCACTCAACCGTAGTTTCTCGATATGTGTCTAGGAATTGTTTAAGCAGTCAGTCCAACTGCACGTTGAAGAATGTCACTTCGTAATTTACTTTTGAACTAGACCAGAAGCATTTCTAGTGGCTCTCACGCAACCGTAGTTTCCCTATATGTGTCTAGGCATTGTTCATGCAGTCATTCCATTTGCGCGTTGAAGAGTTTCACTTCGTAATTTACTTTTGAACTAGACCAGAAGCGTTTTTAGCGGCTCTCACGCAAATATAGTTTCCCTATACATGTTTAGGGATTGTTTATGAAGCCACCATTTGCGCGTTGAAGAATTTTACTTCGTAATTTACTTTTGAACTAGACCAGACGCGTTTCTAGCGGCTCTCACGCAACCGTAGTTTCCCTATATCTGTCTAGGGATTGTTTATGCACTCATTCCATATGCGCGTTGAAGAATTTGACTTCGTAATTTAATTTGAACTAGACAAGAAGCGTTTCAAGTGGCTCTCACGGAACCGTAGTTTCTCTACATTGGTTTAGTGATTGTTCACGCTGTCACTCCAATTGCGCATTGAAGAATGCCACTTCGTAATTTACTTTTGAACTAGACCTGAAGCGCTTCTAGTGGCTCTCACGCACCTGTAGTTTCTCTAAATGTGTCTAGGGATTGTTTATGCATCCAGTTCAATTGCGCGTTGAAGAATTTAACTTCGTAATTTACTTTTAAACTAGACCAGAAGCGCTTCTAGTTGCTCTCACGCACCGATAGTTTCTCTATATGTGTCTAGGGATTGTTTATGCATGCAGTTCAATTGCGCGTTGAAGAATTTGACTTCGTAATTTACTTATGAACTGGACCAGAAGCGTTTATAGTGGCTCTCACGCAACCGTAGTTTCCCTATATGTGTCTAGGGATTTTCCATGCAGTCATTTCATTTGCGCGTTGAAGAGTTTCACTTCGTAATTTACTTTTGAACTAGACCAGGAGCGTTTCTAATGGCTTTCACGTATCCGTAATTTCTCTATATGTGTCTAGAGATTGTTTAAGAATCCAGTTCAATTGCGCGTTGAATAATTTAACGTCGTAATTTACTTTAAACTAGACCAGAAGCGCTTCTAGTGGCTCTCACGCACCCGTAGTTTCTCTATATGTGTCCAGGGATTGTTTATGCATGCAGTCTAATTGCGCGTTGAACAATTTCACGTCGTAATTTACTTTTGAACTATACCAGAAGCGTTTCTAGTGGCTGTCACGCACCCGTAGTTTCTCTATTATGTCTAGGAATTGTTTATACAGGCAGTCTAATTGAACGTTGAAAAATGGCAATTCGTAATCTACTTTTGAACTAGACCAGAAGCGTTTCCAGTGGCTCTCACGGAACCGTAGTTCCGTGTCTAGGGATTGTTCACGCTGTCACTCCAATTGCGCGTTGAAGAATTTCACTTCGTAATTTACATGTGAACTAGACCAGAAGCGTTTCCAGTGGCTCTCACGCAACAGTAGTTTCTCTAAATGTGTCTAGGGATTGTTTATGCAGTTTATGCCCGTTGAAGAATGCCACTTCGTAATTTACCTTTGTACTAGACCAGAAGCGTTTTTAGCGGCTCTCACGCAAATATAGTTTCCCTATACATGTTTAGGGATTGTTTATGGATCCACCAATTGCGCGTTGAAGAATTTAACTTCTTAATTTACTTTTAAACTAGACCAGGAGCGCTTCTAATGGCTCTCACGCACCTGTAGTTTCTCTATATGTGTCTAGGGATTGTTTATGCATCCAGTTCAATTGCGCGCTGAGAAATTTCACTTCGTAATTTACTTTTGAACTAGACCAGAAGCGTTTCTAGTGGCTCTCACGCAATTGTAGTTTCTCTATATGTGTCTAGGGATTGTTTATGCATGCAGTTCAATTGCGCGTTGAGGAATTTCACTTCGTAATTTACTTTTGAACTAGACCAGAAGCATTTCTAGTGGCTCTCACGCAACCGTAGTTTCCCTATATGTGTCTAGGGATTGTTCATGCAGTCATTCCATTTGCGCGTTGAAGAGTTTCACTTCGTAATTTACTTTTGAACTAGACCAGGAGCGTTTCTCGTGGCTCTCACGTAACCGTAGTTTCTATATATTGGTCTAGGGATTGTTCACGCTGTCACTCCAATTGCGCGTTGAAGAATGCCACTTCGTAATTTACTTTTGAACAAGACCAGAAGCGTTTCTAGTGGCTCTCACGCAATTGTAGTTTCTCTATACGTGTCTAGGAATTGTTTAGGAATCCAGTTCAATTGCGCGTTGAACAATTTCACGTCGTAATTTACTTTTGAACTATACCAGAAGCGTTTCTAGTGGCGTTCACGCACCCGTAGTTTCTCTATTGTGTCTAGGAATTGTTTATACAGTCAGTCCAATTGAGCGTTGAAGAATGTCACTTCGTAATTTACTTTTCAACTAGACCAGAACGTTTCTAGTGGCTCTCACTCAACCGTAGTTTCTCGATATGTGTCTAGGAATTGTTTAAGCAGTCAGTCCAACTGCACGTTGAAGAATGTCACTTCGTAATTTACTTTTGAACTAGACCAGAAGCATTTCTAGTGGCTCTCACGCAACCGTAGTTTCCCTATATGTGTCTAGGCATTGTTCATGCAGTCATTCCATTTGCGCGTTGAAGAGTTTCACTTCGTAATTTACTTTTGAACTAGACCAGAAGCGTTTTTAGCGGCTCTCACGCAAATATAGTTTCCCTATACATGTTTAGGGATTGTTTATGAATCCACCATTTGCGCGTTGAAGAATTTTACTTCGTAATTTACTTTTGAACTAGACCAGACGCGTTTCTAGCGGCTCTCACGCAACCGTAGTTTCCCTATATCTGTCTAGGGATTGTTTATGCACTCATTCCATATGCGCGTTGAAGAATTTGACTTCGTAATTTAATTTGAACTAGACAAGAAGCGTTTCAAGTGGCTCTCACGGAACCGTAGTTTCTCTACATTGGTTTAGTGATTGTTCACGCTGTCACTCCAATTGCGCATTGAAGAATGCCACTTCGTAATTTACTTTTGAACTAGACCTGAAGCGCTTCTAGTGGCTCTCACGCACCTGTAGTTTCTCTAAATGTGTCTAGGGATTGTTTATGCATCCAGTTCAATTGCGCGTTGAAGAATTTAACTTCGTAATTTACTTTTAAACTAGACCAGAAGCGCTTCTAGTTGCTCTCACGCACCGATAGTTTCTCTATATGTGTCTAGGGATTGTTTATGCATGCAGTTCAATTGCGCGTTGAAGAATTTGACTTCGTAATTTACTTATGAACTGGACCAGAAGCGTTTATAGTGGCTCTCACGCAACCGTAGTTTCCCTATATGTGTCTAGGGATTTTCCATGCAGTCATTTCATTTGCGCGTTGAAGAGTTTCACTTCGTAATTTACTTTTGAACTAGACCAGGAGCGTTTCTAGTGGCTTTCACGTATCCGTAATTTCTCTATATGTGTCTAGAGATTGTTTAAGAATCCAGTTGAATTGCGCGTTGAAGAATTTAACGTCGTAATTTACTTTAAACTAGACCAGAAGCGCTTCTAGTGGCTCTCACGCACCCGTAGTTTCTCTATATGTGTCCAGGGATTGTTTATGCATGCAGTCTAATTGCGCGTTGAACAATTTCACTTCGTAATTTACTTTTGAACAAGACCAGAAGCGTTTCTAGTGGCTCTCACGCCATTGTGATTTCTCTATATGTGTCTAGGGATTGTTTATGCATCCAGTCCAATTGCGCGTTGAAGAATGCCACTTCGTAATTTACCTTTGTACTAGACCAGAAGCGTTTCTAGTGGCTCTCACGCAATTGTAGTTTCTCTATATGTGTCTAGGGATTGTTTATGCATCCAGTTCAATTGCGCGTTGAGAAATTTCACTTCGTAATTTACTTTTGAACTAGACCAGAAGCATTTCTAGTGGCTCTCACGCACCGATAGTTTCTCTATATGTGTCTAGGGATTGTTTATGCATGCAGTTCTATTGCGCGTTGAAGAATTTGACTTCGTAATTTACTTATGAACTGGACCAGAAGCGTTTATAGTGGCTCTCACGCAACCGTAGTTTCCCTATATGTGTCTAGGGATTGTTCATGCAGTCATTCCATTTGCGCGTTGAAGAGTTTCACTTCGTAATTTACTTTTGAACTAGACCAGGAGCGTTTCTAGTGGCTTTCACGTATCCGTAATTTCTCTATGTGTCTAGGGATTGTTTATGCATGCAGTTCAATTGCGCATTGAACAATTTCACTTCGTAATTTACTTTTCAACTAGACCAGGAGTGTTTGAAGTGGCTGTCACGCACCCTTAGTTTCTCTATTGTGTCTAGGGATTGTTTATACAGTCAGTCCAATTTCGCGTTGAAGAATGTCACTTCGTAATTTACTTTAGAACTAGACCAGAAGCGTTTCTAGTGGCTCTCACGCAAACCGTAGTTTCTCTATATGTCTCTAAGGATTGTTTATGCAGTCAGTCCACTTGCGCGTTGAAGAATGTCACATCGTAATTTACTTTTGAACTAGAGCAGAAGGGTTTGAAGTGGCGTTCACGCACCCGTAGTTCCTCAATTGTGTCTAGGGATTGTTTATACAGTCAGTCCAATTTCGCAACAAAGAATGTCACTTCGTAATTTACTTTTGAACTAGACCAGAAGTGTTTGAAGTGGCTGTCACACACCCGTACTTTCTCTATTTTGTGTAGGGATTGTTTATACAATTGTAGTTTCTGTATGTGTCTAGGAATTGTTTATGAATCCAGTCCAATTGCGCGTTGAAGAATTTAACTTCGTAATTTACTTTTAAACTAGACCAGAAGCGCTTCTAGTTGCTCTCACGCACCGATAGTTTCTCTATATGTGTCTAGGGATTGTTTATGCATGCAGTTCAATTGCGCGTTGAAGAATTTGACTTCGTGATTTACTCATGAACTGGACCAGAAGCGTTTATAGTGGCTCTCACGCAACCGTAGTTTCCCTATATGTGTCTAGGGATTTTCCATGCAGTCATTCCATTTGCGCGTTGAAGAGTTTCACTTCGTAATTTACTTTTGAACTAGACCAGGAGCGTTTCTAGTGGCTTTCACGTATCCGTAATTTCTCTATATGTGTCTAGAGATTGTTTAAGAATCCAGTTCAATTGCGCGTTAAAGAATTCAACGTCGTAATTTACTTTAAACTAGACCAGAAGCGCTTCTAGTGGCTCTCACGCACCCGTAGTTTCTCTATATGTGTCCAGGGATTGTTTATGCATGCAGTCTAATTGCGCGTTGAACAATTTCACGTCGTAATTTACTTTTGAACTAGACCAGAAGCGTTTCCAGTGGCTCTCACGGAACCGTAGTTCCGTGTCTAGGGATTGTTCACGCTGTCACTCCAATTGCGCGTTGAAGAATTTCACTTCGTAATTTACATGTGAACTAGACCAGAAGCGTTTCCAGTGGCTCTCACGCAACAGTAGTTTCTCTAAATGTGTCTAGGGATTGTTTATGCAGTTTATGCCCGTTGAAGAATGCCACTTCGTAATTTACCTTTGTACTAGACCAGAAGCGTTTTTAGCGGCTCTCACGCAAATATAGTTTCCCTATACATGTTTAGGGATTGTTTATGGATCCACCAATTGCGCGTTGAAGAATTTAACTTCTTAATTTACTTTTAAACTAGACCAGAAGCGCTTCTAATGGCTCTCACGCACCTGTAGTTTCTCTATATGTGTCTAGGGATTGTTTATGCATCCAGTTCAATTGCGCGCTGAGAAATTTCACTTCGTAATTTACTTTTGAACTAGACCAGAAGCGTTTCTAGTGGCTCTCACGCAATTGTAGTTTCTCTATATGTGTCTAGGGATTGTTTATGCATGCAGTTCAATTGCGCGTTGAGGAATTTCACTTCGTAATTTACTTTTGAACTAGACCAGAAGCATTTCTAGTGGCTCTCACGCAACCGTAGTTTCCCTATATGTGTCTAGGGATTGTTCATGCAGTCATTCCATTTGCGCGTTGAAGAGTTTCACTTCGTAATTTACTTTTGAACTAGACCAGGAGCGTTTCTCGTGGCTCTCACGTAACCGTAGTTTCTATATATTGGTCTAGGGATTGTTCACGCTGTCACTCCAATTGCGCGTTGAAGAATGCCACTTCGTAATTTACTTTTGAACAAGACCAGAAGCGTTTCTAGTGGCTCTCACGCAATTGTAGTTTCTCTATACGTGTCTAGGAATTGTTTAGGAATCCAGTTCAATTGCGCGTTGAACAATTTCACGTCGTAATTTACTTTTGAACTATACCAGAAGCGTTTCTAGTGGCGTTCACGCACCCGTAGTTTCTCTATTGTGTCTAGGAATTGTTTATACAGTCAGTCCAATTGAGCGTTGAAGAATGTCACTTCGTAATTTACTTTTCAACTAGACCAGAACGTTTCTAGTGGCTCTCACTCAACCGTAGTTTCTCGATATGTGTCTAGGAATTGTTTAAGCAGTCAGTCCAACTGCACGTTGAAGAATGTCACTTCGTAATTTACTTTTGAACTAGACCAGAAGCATTTCTAGTGGCTCTCACGCAACCGTAGTTTCCCTATATGTGTCTAGGCATTGTTCATGCAGTCATTCCATTTGCGCGTTGAAGAGTTTCACTTCGTAATTTACTTTTGAACTAGACCAGAAGCGTTTTTAGCGGCTCTCACGCAAATATAGTTTCCCTATACATGTTTAGGGATTGTTTATGAATCCACCATTTGCGCGTTGAAGAATTTTACTTCGTAATTTACTTTTGAACTAGACCAGACGCGTTTCTAGCGGCTCTCACGCAACCGTAGTTTCCCTATATCTGTCTAGGGATTGTTTATGCACTCATTCCATATGCGCGTTGAAGAATTTGACTTCGTAATTTAATTTGAACTAGACAAGAAGCGTTTCAAGTGGCTCTCACGGAACCGTAGTTTCTCTACATTGGTTTAGTGATTGTTCACGCTGTCACTCCAATTGCGCATTGAAGAATGCCACTTCGTAATTTACTTTTGAACTAGACCTGAAGCGCTTCTAGTGGCTCTCACGCACCTGTAGTTTCTCTAAATGTGTCTAGGGATTGTTTATGCATCCAGTTCAATTGCGCGTTGAAGAATTTAACTTCGTAATTTACTTTTAAACTAGACCAGAAGCGCTTCTAGTTGCTCTCACGCACCGATAGTTTCTCTATATGTGTCTAGGGATTGTTTATGCATGCAGTTCAATTGCGCGTTGAAGAATTTGACTTCGTAATTTACTTATGAACTGGACCAGAAGCGTTTATAGTGGCTCTCACGCAACCGTAGTTTCCCTATATGTGTCTAGGGATTTTCCATGCAGTCATTTCATTTGCGCGTTGAAGAGTTTCACTTCGTAATTTACTTTTGAACTAGACCAGGAGCGTTTCTAGTGGCTTTCACTTATCCGTAATTTCTCTATATGTGTCTAGAGATTGTTTAAGAATCCAGTTCAATTGCGCGTTGAAGAATTTAACGTCGTAATTTACTTTAAACTAGACCAGAAGCGCTTCTAGTGGCTCTCACGCACCCGTAGTTTCTCTATATGTGTCCAGGGATTGTTTATGCATGCAGTCTAATTGCGCGTTGAACAATTTCACGTCGTAATTTACTTTTGAACTATACCAGAAGCGTTTCTAGTGGCTGTCACGCACCCGTAGTTTCTCTATTATGTCTAGGAATTGTTTATACAGGCAGTCCAATTGAACGTTGAAAAATGGCAATTCGTAATCTACTTTTGAACTAGACCAGAAGCGTTTCCAGTGGCTCTCACGGAACCGTAGTTCCGTGTCTAGGGATTGTTCACGCTGTCACTCCAATTGCGCGTTGAAGAATTTCACTTCGTAATTTACATGTGAACTAGACCAGAAGCGTTTCCAGTGGCTCTCACGCAACAGTAGTTTCTCTAAATGTGTCTAGGGATTGTTTATGCAGTTTATGCCCGTTGAAGAATGCCACTTCGTAATTTACCTTTGTACTAGACCAGAAGCGTTTTTAGCGGCTCTCACGCAAATATAGTTTCCCTATACATGTTTAGGGATTGTTTATGAATCCACCAATTGCGCGTTGAAGAATTTAACTTCTTAATTTACTTTTAAACTAGACCAGAAGCGCTTCTAATGGCTCTCACGCACCTGTAGTTTCTCTATATGTGTCTAGGGATTGTTTATGCATCCAGTTCAATTGCGCGTTGAGAAATTTCACTTCGTAATTTACTTTTGAACTAGACCAGAAGCGTTTCTAGTGGCTCTCACGCAATTGTAGTTTCTCTATATGTGTCTAGGGATTGTTTATGCATGCAGTTCAATTGCGCGTTGAAGAATTTCACTTCGTAATTTACTTTTGAACTAGACCAGAAGCATTTCTAGTGGCTGTCACGCAACCGTAGTTTCCCTATATGTGTCTAGGCATTGTTCATGCAGTCATTCCATTTGCGCGTTGAAGAGTTTCACTTCGTAATTTACTTTTGAACTAGACCAGAAGCGTTTTTAGCGGCTCTCACGCAAATATAGTTTCCCTATACATGTTTAGGGATTGTTTATGAATCCACCATTTGCGCGTTGAAGAATTTTACTTCGTAATTTACTTTTGAACTAGACCAGACGCGTTTCTAGCGGCTCTCACGCAACCGTAGTTTCCCTATATCTGTCTAGGGATTGTTTATGCACTCATTCCATATGCGCGTTGAAGAATTTGACTTCGTAATTTAATTTGAACTAGACAAGAAGCGTTTCAAGTGGCTCTCACGGAACCGTAGTTTCTCTACATTGGTTTAGTGATTGTTCACGCTGTCACTCCAATTGCGCATTGAAGAATGCCACTTCGTAATTTACTTTTGAACTAGACCAGAAGCGTTTCTAGTGGCTCTCCCGTACAAAAATGACTGTTGATTTTCTATTGACGTATTGTTGGGGTATTGTTGAATCAACGGACTTTGAACAATGTCTCTAAAGTCTTTGAGTTCGCTCAACAGTTGCACAATGATATTACCATTGAGAGCTTCTCAATAAATAATTTATTGAGTAATTTGTGTTGATTTTCGTAGTTGTTTTTTTGTTGTGTAGCAGTTGAGTTTATCATATACTAATTAGGACTCGCATATGAAGGCGATATTTCAAAACTTTATTAAGAAGCAATCTTTGCCTCATTCTTGTCACTTTGCGGTAGGTAGGTAGGTTCTAGTTTGGGCTCGCTTTCGTAAAAAGAAAACAGTGTGTGACCGACTTTGGCACCGAACGTTGACCTTCGAGCGCAGCAGCCCGGTGCTCTAACCTTTAGGCCACGAGCGCACGCGTACGTCTCTCGTTCCGAAACCAGTCAGCGCTTTGATTGCTCGGCGCGCGCGCCCCATGTAACTTCCTCGTCTTCTTGCGACAGCTCGCGCTTTGAGGCGCCATGTTAGACTGTACTATGTCCGGGACCAGCCCGCTTTCGTAGCCGTTTACGCTACGTAGAAACTGCGACGTTGAACCATCTTCATGATCGCCCACGAGTGACTTGCTCGCCGGCGTACAAATGCCATCGTCGTTTGAACATACAACATATGGCATAGCCATAGGTGCGATCCAAAATGCGCACGTTTTAGGGAGCAAAATAATGTGAAATTCACTTGCAAACACGGTGACTGCGTGCATGGGGAGTTCCCCAAAAGTAGACACGGCGGCAGCGCGGATGGTGGCGATAAGGCAGGCGCCGACAAGCGACGACGCTACCTTTGAGCATCGGACGCGCTGTGCGAGCCGTAGGATGCAAGCGTGCACAGGCTGTAAACATACACTTCAGAGGTCTTAGAATTTCCTGTGCCACACCCTGTGTCTCGAAAGCATAATACATTTTTTTATCCAACGGCCGTGGTACTAGATATCAAACAACCAACGCGCTTTGAGAGCACAGCGCGTTGAAAGAGTTTCGGATTCAGCAACAGCCGCAACATAACGCAGCTAATCGCTGTCTCAGCGGCTGCTCCCGACACTCGCCTTGCAGAAGCATGCGATAAAATTCTTGCCATGGAAGCCTCCCAAGCCTGCAGCTCTCCTATGTTCAGTGAAACAAACGAAGGCCAAAGAGAAATGAAAGAAATCAAACAACAGTTACGCGCCCACGTTATACCGTACTTTTTACCGCGTCATCTGCAAAGATGCTGCAAACTACTTAAACAAGTTGTTGTTTATAAAAATAAAGATATTAGTCATAACTTTTACTCATAGGTGACGAAATAAACGCCAAATCAGTGTTTGAGCATGAGTGTGTGTGCGCGCGTGCGTGACTTTATTGTGAGCAGTCTTTTGCAACGGTATCCAGTGTGCCGTTAGTTTCGTAGTCGCAATTTTGTTAATCGTATTATTTTTTACGCTACAAATTAAGTTTTCCTTCAAAATTTATTATATTTTCTACGAACAAAAATTATCAATCATTATTTATGGATTTTAGTGGTTATTTTTAGTAGGAACGATTTTATTAACTTAATACGATACTGAGGCTGTGGCCGCTTTTCGACTCTGTCACTCGTCTGAACTTGTGCGGTGGTTCGTGCCGCGCGCGCTTTGTTGGAAGCATTTTTCTTTTGTTTTTGGACATCATGACGCAAGTTTTAGTGAAATTGCTCTATGATGAGAAGTGGGATGTTTATCCGTTGAAGACGTTTGCTGACGCAGCTACTGGTCTTCGGGTGATGTTCGGGCCTGGCAGTTTTGATGAGTTGCGCGGCAGAATTCATGATGGAAGGAAAGCGAACAAAGCCGCAGCCTGACTTCTGCACACAGGTAAGTGATTTCGTTTTCTTGAGCACATAGCCGCGTTTTTTTTTTCACTTGGACGATCGTCAGATGTTAAGCACACCGTTCACTTTCTGCAGGCAAACCGCATGCCCTGGAGCGAAAGCGCGCGAAGCTAGCGCTTGCTGCCGCCGCTGCTTCGATTGGAATGTTCGTAATATTATCTACTAATTTGCTATCGCAATCGATGCTTCGCCTTTGTAGCGACACTGCGATATTAAAAAAATATTCTTAATCTGTAGTGGCTCATCGTATACCTTAAGGCTAGTGTGCACGTTTTCTCGCGTAGTCGTTAACTGCGCCTCTATTTGCGTTGTGGCTAATGTCGCGGTGTGCTGCAAAATATATTTCGCCTTTTCGGTATGTGCGGAGAACAGCCTACCGATAATTCCTGCATCGGCGCGATGATTACACGGATACACATCGTAAATGAACAGAGGCGTGGTGGCGACGTTGGCAAAGCCGCCGACGGGCTTGCTTATCACACATCGCCACCCCAACCGCAGTAAGCATATTTATCAAACGTGACGTGTTGCCGTTTAAAGCGTACTGCACGCTTTTCATAGGCGATAACTCAAGCGCGCCGCCGTTCTCTGATACCTCTTTGAGCTGGGCCGACTCGAATGTGCGTTGCTTGCAGAAACGAAAGGAACGCCAGACGGCTCATCGGCGCCTCAAGCTAAGCGCCGCACTCGAGCACCGTTAGCGCGGCGAGGAATGGCACGTTCATGAAGATAGCTCACTGCACAGACGCAAGCGTGCAATGCGCACAGGACGCGTACGCAACGCGCGGCACACAAATCGCGCGGAATGTTCTTAGCCATGCAGCAGCGGATACTAAGCTTCAAAGAAGCGGTGCCGGTTCTCACTAGAACGCTCGCGCGCGCATTGCTCTCGGCGAATTTTTAGGTCTGCCCTGCTGCTCCCGAAGATTCGGACTGCTGCTTGGTATCGGCTGTGTACTATAGCATGGTCTTTCGTGTTGTGAGAGAGCCGGGAATATATTTCACCGGTGTGAAACAAACATCGCTGTGCGTATCTTTGGTGACATTGACTGTAACAATCCATTTCGTCATTTTCGCGACGGCCCTCTTGAAAGAGACGCAAATTTTTAATTGCCAGTGTAGTGCGTACTAATATTTAGTGCGTGGTTATGTATATTGTGTGACAGATTTTTAATTTGCATTATCTAATTCTGTCTACATTCCCTTCTCTACAGGTTACACATGCACCAAATGCCCAGGTGCTAAGGTGTCGTTCGTCAAGAACAGCTTGGCGTCGTTTCTCGCAAGAGACATCCATTGATCTGCGGCTGATTCACCAGGAAGCTCGCATCTCTGTTGCCACTCTGCGTCAAGTGGGATTTTAACTATTTTTTATTCTGCCCTGTGGTGTACGCTGTGACGCTGTGAAGACTTACTTTCATGGACGCTGTGAAGGCTTACTTTCGATGTGTTCTGCCTTTTAGTTGTAAAGAATTGGCTACCTTGTGAGTGGAGGTAGTTCCTTTTTCTTGTGAGAATGTTTATCAGCCTAACCAAGTGGTACATGCGTACCACAGGAACACATACAAGCGCCGACTCAACTAGAAGTTTATTATTGAAGACAGGTTGTAAACACATTGGAACTTGACAAAGATAAGAAACCATGTATGCGTGGCCTTTGTGATTAAACAAAATTGTGTTTTCTGCTGTAAGGGGTAGAACGAACAATTGTTTCATCACAAAGACCAGAACACAAGAGAAATTATGGAAGCCTTATTTATTGATTGCAAAGAAGACAAATGCATAAGCTATCTGTTTCTCTTAATGGGAAAGAGTTGGGATTTTTAAAAGAGCTCTCCTTGTTTGGTGGTATCACTTATAGGACATCTCTCACTGTTTTTTTTATCTGCATATTTATACTACAAAACACGTCTTTCGTTCCTTTTTTTTGTTGCACCGGGCTGTCTGCCACGCATGCATGGCCATTTCTTTGTCAAGTTGGCCAGTGTGCTTAACATCTTTGTCGTCACGAACAAACTTCTAGTTGAGTCAGCATTATTGTGTGTTCCTACCTTATTTCACCGTTCTCATCTTTGTTTGAGCTGTTTGTAAAGTATGTACACACACCAAATTACCAAAGTATCCGTAAAATTGAGATACATGAAGTTATTTGCATTATTCATTTCTGCAAGAATGGTATAGCTCCTCATCTCGTTTGTTCTTAACGTTGTTGTACAGTTTTTGTAATATATAGCTTGGAAAGACGTTTTCTGTCAGATTAAATATGCATGTATGTCACTTTCGATATTTTTTTTCAACATGGGTAGTGCAGCTCCTTCCGTCTTTCAGTTACTGCTTTGTCACAACTTTTATATATTTTATGCAGCGAAATGCTGGTGGAATTATATTATTTATGTGCACAAGTGTGGTAAATGGTGTTTTGTATGTGCATTTATTTGCGTTTTTTACTAGCTCTCCAATCTGGCTGTACAGTTATTGAAACCTTTTCTCATGCTTTATAATGAGTTGTTCTAGGCTCTCTGATGATGCAGGTGACCGTTTATTTCACTGTTGGGAATTGCGTTAGCTGTGTGTCACTCCAGTTGTCTGTGTATTTTATGTCACTTCATTATATAATTGAAACTATTAGCCTTGCATTAGCTTTTTATTGACCGAGGTACCAGTTAGTTGCTGTGTAGGGTGAAAAAGGCCCAAAGAAATGATTTCATTAGCTTTGTTCAAGTCCAGAAAAAAATTCACTGATGAGCTCACTAAATTAGAAAATGCCACCAGGAAACTCTTCCGCACCCAAAAGTAACACAAGAAATTAAATACTGTTCATACTCGAGAGGGAAACAGCGCGAAAAAACTCGACAAGAAGGGAGACACACACCAGCGCTTCTTGTCCCTTCTTGTCTTCTTGTGTTTTTTTTGCGCTGTTTCCCTCTCGAGTATGCACCGACTAGCCCAAGCCTCTACTGTCTTGAAATACTGTGCAGTTCTTGACTTATGCCAGGGAGGTAAGCTGCTTTTAAAAACAGCACAAATGTTTTAGAAGTTTACGTCTGAAAAACACGATTCAGGTGTTTTGTATATATATACATGAAGTCATTTGTTTCCAGTTTACTTGTTATTTTGCCTACTCACAGGCAGCCGTAAACCCTTCTGTGAGTGTTTACTGGGTGTGTGAAGCATTTTACTGTAAGGTATCCAGTGGTCTTCATTTTTGTATTTATGCATGCAAGCCAAGAGTTCATGTGTTCAAAGTTAGTTACAAGGGTATGCTTAAGGTCTGCCTTTGAGTCACTTGACTGTTGTTTTTACAAAATATTTTTTTTCTGCTGTAATTGTGAAATATAATTCTTTCTGCCGTAATAAACTTCAAGTTGAGTGAGCATTCGTGTGTATTCTTATCTTAATTCAGCGTTCGCATCTCTGTTTGAGCTGCTGTTTGTCAAGTCTGTACATACACCAAATTGCCAAAGTGCTCGTAAAATTGTGACACATAAGGCTATTTGCATTGTTTATTCCTGCAAGAAGGCTATAGGTTTCCATCTTCCGTTTGTTTTTAACATTGCTGTACATCTTTGTAGGTCAAGTTCAAGGAGTCCCTTAGGTAGCCAATAAGAGTGATAACTTTGTAATATTTATCAATTTCATCCATCATCATCGTAGTTTTAAACCCACTAAGTTCTACTTTTCAGTTCTCATGACCCTGCTTTGTGCTGTGCTGTACAGGCACAGGAAGCTTTTTTATGCTGTAAGTGCAGGTGGTGTTGTATATCTTCCAGAAAATATTGTTTCGAGTTTAACTAGGCATGTGTACGCTTTTGCTACATTTTTTCAGCATGTGTGCTATAGTTCTGCTCCCTTACACTTAATAGCACTGTAGGCACTAGCATATGTCTTCAGGTTTCATACAGTTGTGCCTTATATACTGTAATAATGTGTCATGTGCACGCTATATTACGTATTAGGGTACATGAAATATGTCAGTCGCTCCTTTGCTTCCGTTCGGATTAGGGAAAGTTATGTGAAGAGGCACCGGGGCATGCAAGTGCAAATAGCAAAGCAATTTCAAAATTAAGTGCACTAAAATGCCACAAGCCCAACAAAATATCAATGATATTTCAGTGGCAATTTTCGAAATATCAATGCCATCTCAACAGGCGCACAATGTACTTTTCAATGCTGTGTCAATAATCACTCAACAAATGGTCAACAGAACAATCACAACAGCATTTCAAGACTGCATCAATGGAAACCCAACAGAAATTCAACAGAAATTACACAATGATATGTCTAAGCACAATGTGCTTTCAATACTAACTCAACAACTATTCAACATTGACTTGCCCAATTGTGTTTCAATAAAACTTCAGTGGCCAATATTCAAGAGCCCTCAACACTTTGCTCAATGATATCCCAACAAACTCCCAATGAATGCTCAATACGATACTCAACATTGACCAATGATATTTCAATGCATTCTCAACAAAAATTTTTGTAAGGGCATTCTTCAACGCTAAATTGGACTGACTGTATAAACAATCCCTAGACACAATAGAGAAACTACGGTTTGCGTGAAAGCCACTTCAAACACTTCTGCTCTAGTTCAAAAGTAAATCACGATGTGACATTTTTCAACGCGCAATTGGACTGACTGCATAAACAATCCTTAGACACATATAGAGAAAATACGGTTGCGTGAGAGCCACTAGAAACGCTTCTGGTCTAGTTCAAAAGTAAATTACAAAGTGAAATTCTTCAACGGGCAATTGCACTGCATGCATAAGATATCCCTAGACACATATAGAGAAAGTACTGGTGCGTGAGAGCCACTAGAAGCGCTTCTGGTCTAGTTCAAAAGTAAATTACGAAATGTCATTTTCAACGTGCAGTTGGATTGACTGCATAAACAATGCATAGACACATATTGAGAAACTACGGTTGCGTGAGAGCCACTAGAAACATTCTGGTCTAGTTCAAATATAAATTATGAAGTGACATTCTTTAACGCTAAATTGGACTGACTGTATAAACAATCCCTAGGCACATATAGAGAAACTACGGTCGCGTGAAAGCCACTAGAAACACTTCTGGTCTAGTTCAAATATAAATTATGAAGTGACATTCTTCAACGCGAAATTGGACTGGATGCATCAACAATCCCTAGACACATATAGTGAAACTACGGTTGTGTGAGAGCCACCGGAAACGCTTCTGGTCTAGTTCAAAAGTAAAATACGAAGTGACATTCTTTAACGCTAAATTGGACTGACTGTATAAACAATCTCTAGGCACAATAGAGGAACTACGTGTGCGTGAACGCCACTTCAAACACTTCTGCACTAGTTCAAATGTAAATCACGATGTGACAATCTTCAACGCGCAATAGGAGTGACTGCATAAACAATCCCTAGACACATATAGAGAAACTACGGTTGCGTGAGAGCCACTAGAAACGCTTCTGGTATAGTTCAAAAGTAAATTACGAAGTGAAATTCTTCAACGCGAGATTGGACTGGATGCATCAACAATCCCTAGACACATATTGTCACGTAGTAGTGACGCTCAAGAAAACAGTCGTACAAATGTGCACAACGAAACTGGTTGTTTATTGGGCGAACCTGTGCCCACAAAACAAGGTACACTCAAAGCACAGCGATAGCGGCGAACACAGTCGGCGATCGTCGAAAATCTGATCAGCGGCGAGACGCATCGGCTTTATAGGTGAGTCATTGAAGGTTCCAGATTAATCCAGGTGCCCGCGTGTATTCCAGAAAGTTCTAGACAATTCGCGTCACTCATACAATCAGTTTACATGAGCGTCGGTGAGCACAGACGAAGGATAAAGGCATCGATAACGTTCCAGAAAGTTCCGATGCAGGCGCGTCCTGCGCCGAGCGATAACATTTAACATTTGTTAGCCGGTGGAAAGCAGGCACTGGTGAAAGATAAACATGTATACATGTCAATATAGTGAAACTACTGTTGCGTGAGAGCCACTGGAAATGCTTCTGGTCTAGTTGAAAAGTAAATTACGAAGTGACATTCTTTAACGCTAATATGGACTGACTGTATAAAAATCCCTAGACACAATAGAGAAACTACGGGTGCACGACAGCTACTAGAAACGCTTCTGGTCTAGTTCAAAAGTAAATTACGAAGTGGAATTCTTCAACGCGCAATTGGAGTGACTGCGTTAACGATCCCTAGACACATATAGAGAAACTATGGTTGCGTGAGAGCCACTGGAAACGCTTCTGGTCTAGTTCAAAAGTAAAATACGAAGTCACATTCTTCAACGCGAAATTGGACTGACTGTATAAACAATCCCTAGACAATAGAGAAACAACGGGTGTGTGACAGCCACTAGAAGCACTTCTGGTCTAGTTCAAAAGTAAATTACGAAGTGACCTTTTTCAAAGTGCAGTTGGATTGACTGCATAAACAATCCATAGACACATATACAGAAACTATGGTTGCGTGAGGGCCACTAGAAACATTCTGGTCTAGTTGAAAAGTAAATTACGAAGTGACATTCTTCAACACTAAATTGGACTGATTGTATAAACAATCCGTAGACAAAATAGAGAAACTACGCATCATAGACACATATACAGAAACTATGGTTGCGTGAGAGCCACTAGAAACATTCTGGTCTAGTTGAAAAGTAAATTACGAAGTGACATTCTTTAACGCTAAATTGGACTGACTGTATAAACAATCCCTTCACACATATAGTGAAACTACGGTTGCGTGAGAGCCACTGGAAACTCTTCTGGTCTAGTTCAAAAGTAAATTACGAAGTGACTTTCTTTAACGCTAAATTGGACTGACTGTATAAACAATCCCTAGGCAATAGAGAAACTACGGTCGCGTGAAAGCCACTAGAAACACTTCTGGTCTAGTTCAAATATAAATTATGAAGTGACATTCTTCAACGCGAAATTGGACTGGATGCATCAACAATCCCTAGACACATATAGTGAAACTACGGTTGTGTGAGAGCCACCGGAAACGCTTCTGGTCTAGTTCAAAAGTAAATTGCGAAGTGGCATTCTTTGACGCTAAATTGGACTGACTGTATAAACAGTCCCTAGACACAATAGAGAAACTACGGGTGCACGACAGCCGCTAGAAACGCTTCTGGTATAGTTCAGAAGTAAATTACGAAGTGGCATCCTTCAACGCGCAATTGGAGTGACTAAGTGAACAATCCCTATACCCATATAGAGAAAATACGGTTGCGTGAGAGCCACTAGAAACGCTTCTGGTCTAGTTCAAAAGTAAATGACGAAGTGAAATTCTTCAACGGGCAAATGGAATGACTGCATGAACAATCCCTAGACAGATAAACTACAGTTGCGTGTCAGCCACTAGAAACGCTTCTGGTCCAGTTCAAAAGTAAATTACGAAGTGACATTCTTCAACGCGAAATTGGAGTGACTACGTGAACAATCCCTAGACACATACACTACGGTTGCGTTAGAGCCACTAGGAACGCTTCTGGTTTAGTTCAAAGTTAAATTACGAAGTGGAATTCTTCAACGCGCAATTGGAGTGACTGCGTGAACCATCCCTAGACACATATAGAGAAACAACGGGTGTGTGACAGCCACTAGAAGCACTTCTGGTCTAGTTCAAAAGTGAATTACTAAATGACATTTTCAACGTGCAGTTGGATTGACTGCATAAACAATCCATAGACACATATAGAGAAACTATCGTTGCGTGAGAGCCACTAGAAACATTCTGGTCTAGTTGAAAAGTAAATTAGAAAGTGACATTCTTCAACGCTAAATTGGACTGACTGCGTGAACCATCCCTACACACATATAGAGAAACTACGGTTGCGTGAGAGCCACTGGAAAAGATTCTGGTCTAGTTCAAAAGTAAATTACGAAGTGACATTCTTCAACGCGAAATTGGACTAACTGTATAAACAATCCATAGAAACATATAGAGAAACTATGGTTGCGTGAGAGCCACTAGAAACATTCTGGTCTAGTTGAAAAGTAAATTACGAAGTGGCATTCTTCAACGCTAAATTGGGCTGACAGTATAAGCAATCCCTAGACACAATAGATAAACTACGGGTGCGTGACAGCCACTAGAAACGCTTCTGTTATTGTTCAAAAGGAAATGACATAGTGAAATTTTTCAACGGGTAATTGGTCTGCATGCATAAATAATCCCTAGACACATATAGGGAAACTACGGTTGGGTTAGAGCCACTAGAAGCACTTCAGCTCTAGTTCAAAAGTAAATTACGAAGTCACATTTTTCAACGTGCAGTTGGATTGACTGCATAAACAATCCATACACACATATAAAGAAACTACGCTTGCGTGAGAGCCACTAGAAAAGCTTCTGGTCTAGTTCAAAAGTAAATTACGAAGTGGCATTCTTCAACGCGCAATTGGAGTTACTACGTGAACAATCCCTATACCAATATAGAGAAAATACGGTTGCGTGAGAGCCACTAGAAACGCGTCTGGTCTAGCTCAAAAGTAAATTACGAAGTAAAATTCTTCAACGGGCAAATGGAATGACTGCATGAACAATCCCTAGACAGATAAACTACGGTTGCGTGTAAGCCACTAGAAACGCTTCTGGTCCAGTTCAAAAGTAAATTACGAAGTGACATTCTTCAACGCGAAATTGGACTGACTTTATAAAGAATTCCTAGACACAATAGAGAAACTACGGGTGCGTGACAGCCACTACAAACGCTTCTGGTATTGTTCAAAAGTAAATTACGAAGTGAAGTATTTAAAGCTAAATTGGACTGACTGTATAAACAATCTCTAGACACAATAGAGAAACAACGGGTGCGTGAAAGCCACTTCAAACACTTCTGCTCTAGTTCAAAAGTAAATCACGATGTGACATTCTTCAACGCGCAATTGGACTGACTGCATAAACAATCCTTAGACACATACAGAGAAACTAGGGTTTGCGTGAGAGCCACTAGAAACGCTTCTGGTCTAGTTTAAATGAAAATTACGAAGTAGAATTCTTGAACGCGCAGTTGGACTGACTTTATAAAGAATTACTAGACACAATAGAGAAACTACGGGTGCGTGACAGCCACTACAAATGCTTCTGCTATTGCTCAAATGTAAATTACGAAGTGAAATTGTTCAACGCGAAATTGGACTGACTGTATAAACAATCCCTAGGCAATAGAGAAACAACGGGTGTGTCACAGCCACTAGAAGCACTTCTGGTCTAGTTCAAAAGAAAATTAAGAAGTGACCTTTTTCAAAGTGCAGTTGGATTGACTGCATAAACAATCCATAGACACATATACAGAAACTATGGTTGCGTGAGAGCCACTAGAAACATTCTGGTCTATTTGAAAAGTAAAATACGATGCGACATTCTTCAACGCTAAATTGGACTGACTGTATAAACAATCCCTAGACACAATAGAGAAACTACGGTTTGCTTGAAAGCCACTTCAAACACTTCTGCTCTAGTTCAAAAGTAAATCACGATGTGACATTTTTCAACGCGCAATTGGACTGACTGCATAAACAATCCTTAGACACATATAGAGAAAATACGGTTGCGTGAGAGCCACTAGAAACGCTTCTGGTCTAGTTCAAAAGTAAATTACGGGGTGGCATTCGTCAACGCGCAATTGGAATGACTACGTGAACAGTCCCTATATCCATATAGAGAAAATACGGTTGCGTGAGAGCCACTAGAAACGTTTCTGGTCTAGTTCAAATTTAAATTACGAAGTGGAATTCTTCAACGCGCAATTGAAGTGACTGCGTGAACCATCCCTACACACATATAGAGAAACTACGGTTGCGTGAGAGCCACTGGAACGCTTGTGGTCTAGTTCAAAAGTAAATTACAAAGTGGCATTCTTCAACGCGCAATTGCAGTGACTAAGCGAACAATCCCGATACCCATATAGAGAAAATACGGTTGCGTGAGAGACACAAGAAACCATTCTGGTCTAGTTCAAAAGTAAATTACGAAGTGACATTCTTTAACGCTAAATTGGAATGACTGTATAAACGATCCCTAGACACATATAGATAAACTACGTCTGCGTGAAAGCCACTAGAAACGCTTCTGGTCTAGTTCAAAAGTAAATTACGAAGTGACATTCTTCAACGCGAAATCGGACTGACTGAATAAACAATCCCTATACCCATTTGAGAAAATGCGGTTGCGTGAGAGCCACAAGAAACGATTCTGGTCTAGTTCAAAAGTAAATTACGAAGTGACTTTCTTTAACGCTAAATTGGACTGACTGTATAAACAATCCCTAGACACATATAGTGAAACTACGGTTGCGTGAGAGCCCCTGGAAACGCTTCTGGTCTAGTTCAAAAGTAAATTACGAAGTGACATTCTTCAACGCGAAATTGGACTAACTGTATAAACAATCCCTAGACACAATAGAGAAACAAGGGTGCATGACAGCCACTAGAAACGCTTCTGGTATTGTTCAAAAGTAAATTACGAAGTGAAATTCTTCAACGGGCAAATGGAATGACTGCGTGAGCCATCCCTAGACACAATAGAGGAACTACGGGTGCGTTAAAGCCACTTCAAACACTTCTGCTCTATTTCAAAAGTAAATCACGATGTGACATTCTTCAATGCGCAAAAGGACTTATTGCATAAACAATCCTTAGACACATACAGAGAAACTAGGGTTTGCGCTAGAGCCACTAGAAACGCTTCTGGTCTAGTTCAAAAGAAAATTACGAAGTAGAATTCTTGAACGCGCAGTATGACTGACTTTATAAAGAATTCCTAGACACAATAGAGAAACTACGGGTGCGTGACAGCCACTACAAATGCTTCTGGTATTGCTCAAATGTAAATTACGAAGTGAAATTGTTCAACGCGAAATTGGACTGACTGTATAAACAATCCCTAGGCAATAGAGAAACAACGGGTGTGTCACAGCCACTAGAAGCACTTCTGGTCTAGTTCAAAAGTAAATTAAGAAGTGACCTTTTTCAAAGTGCAGTTGGATTGACTGCATAAACAATCCATAGACACATATACAGAAACTATGGTTGCGTGAGAGCCACTAGAAACATTCTGGTCTATTTGAAAAGTAAATTACGAAGCGACATTCTTCAACGCTAAATTGGACTGACTGTATAAACAATCCCTAGACACAATAGAGAAACTACGGTTTGCGTGAGAGCCACTAGAAACGCTTCTGGTCTAGTTCAAAAGTAAATTACGAAGTGACATTCTTCAACGCGAAATTGGACTGGATGCATCAACAATCCCTAGACACATATAGAGAAACTATGGTTGCATGAGAGCCACTAGAACGCTTCTGGTCTATTTCAAAAGTAAATTACGAAGTGACATTCTTCAACGCGAAATTGGACTGGATGCATCAACAATCCCTAGACACATATAGTGAAACTACGGTTGCGTGAGAGCCACTGGAAACGCTTCTGGTCTAGTTCAAAAGTAAATTACGAAGTGACATTCTTTAACGCTAACTTGGACTGACTGTATAAACAATCTCGAGACACAATAGAGGAACTACGGGTGCGTGAAAGCCACTTCAAACACTTCTGCTCTAGTTCAAATGTAAATCACGATGTGACATTCTTCAACGCGCAATAGGAGTGACTGCATAAACAATCCCTAGACACACATTGTCACGTAGTAGTGACGCTGAAGAAAACAGTCGTAAAACTGTGTACAACGAAACTGGTTGTTTATTGGGCGAACCTGTGCCTACAAAAGTAAGTTACACTCAAAGCACAACGATAGCGGCGAACACCGTCGGCGATCGTCGAAAATCTGATCAGCGGCGAGACGCATCGGCTTTATACGTGAGTCATTGAAGGTTCCAGATTAATCCAGGTGCCCACGTGTCTTCCAGAAAGTTCTAGACAATTCGCGTCACTCATACAATCAGTTTACATGAGCGTCGGTGACCACAGACGAAGGATAAAGGCATCAATAACGTTCCAGAAGCTTCCGATGCAGGCGCGTCCTGCGCCGAGCGATAACATTTAACATTTGTTAGCCAGTGGAAATCGGCCACCGGTGAAAGATAAACATGTATACCTGTCGATATAGTGAAACTACGGTTGCGTGAGAGCCACTAGAAATGCTTCTGGTCTAGTTCAAAAGTAAATTATGAAGTGACATTCTTTAACGCTAATATGGACTGACTGTATAAACAATCCCTTGACACAATAGAGAAACTACGGGTGCACGACAGCCACTAGAAACGCTTCTGGTATAGTTCAAATGTAAGTTACGAAGTGGCATTCCTCAACGCGCAATTGGAGTGACTACGTGAACAATCCCTAGACACATATAGAGAAACTATGGTTGCATGAGAGCCACTGGAAACGCTTCTGGTCTAGTTCAAAAGTAAAATACGAAGTCACATTCTTCAACGCGAAATTGGACTGACTGTATAAACAATCCCTAGACAATAGAGAAACAACGGGTGTGTGACAGCCACTAGAAGCACTTCTGGTCTAGTTCAAAAGTAAATTACGAAGTGACCTTTTTCAAAGTGCAGTTGGATTGACTGCATAAACAATCCATAGACACATATACAGAAACTATGGTTGCGTGAGGGCCACTAGAAACATTCTGGTCTAGTTGAAAAGTAAATTACGAAGTGACATTCTTCAACACTAAATTGGACTGACTGTATAAACAATCCGTAGACAAAATAGAGAAACTAAGCATCATAGACACATATACAGAAACTATGGTTGCGTGAGAGCCACTAGAAACATTCTGGTCTAGTTGAAAAGTAAATTACGAAGTGACATTCTTTAACGCTAAATTGGACTGACTGTATAAACAATCCCTTCACACATATAGTGAAACTACGGTTGCGTGAGAGCCACTGGAAACTCTTCTGGTCTAGTTCAAAAGTAAATTACGAAGTGACATTCTTTAACGCTAAATTGGACTGACTGTATAAACAATCCCTAGACACATATAGAGAAACTACGGTCGCGTGAAAGCCACTAGAAACACTTCTGGTCTAGTTCAAATATAAATTATGAAGTGACATTCTTCAACGCGAAATTGGACTGGATGCATCAACAATCCCTAGACACATATAGTGAAACTACGGTTGTGTGAGAGCCACCGGAAACGCTTCTGGTCTAGTTCAAAAGTAAATTGCGAAGTGGCATTCTTTGACGCTAAATTGGACTGACTGTATAAACAGTCCCTAGACACAATAGAGAAACTACGGGTGCACGACAGCCGCTAGAAACGCTTCTGGTATAGTTCAGAAGTAAATTACGAAGTGGCATCCTTCAACGCGCAATTGGAGTGACTAAGTGAACAATCCCTATACCCATATAGAGAAAATACGGTTGCGTGAGAGCCACTAGAAACGCTTCTGGTCTAGTTCAAAAGTAAATGACGAAGTGAAATTCTTCAACGGGCAAATGGAATGACTGCATGAACAATCCCTAGACAGATAAACTACAGTTGCGTGTCAGCCACTAGAAACGCTTCTGGTCCAGTTCAAAAGTAAATTACGAAGTGACATTCTTCAACGCGAAATTGTACTGACTTTATAAAGAATTCCTAGACACATTAGAGAAACTACGGGTGCGTGACAGCCAATACAAACGCTTCTGGTATTGTTCAAAAGTAAATTACGAAGGGAAATTTTTAAAGCTAAATTGGACTGACTGTATAAACAATCTCTAGACACAATAGAGAAACAACGGGTGCGTGAAAGCCACTTCAAACACTTCTGCTCTAGTTCAAAAGTAAATCACGATGTGACATTTTTCAACGCGCAATTGGACTGACTGTATAAACAATCCCTAGACACATATAGTGAAACTACGGTTGCGTGAGAGCCCCTGGAAACGCTTCTGGTCTAGTTCAAAAGTAAATTACGAAGTGACATTCTTCAACGCGAAATTGGACTAACTGTATAAACAATCCCTAGACACAATAGAGAAACAAGGGTGCATGACAGCCACTAGAAACGCTTCTGGTATTGTTCAAAAGTAAATTACGAAGGGAAATTCTTCAACGGGCAAATGGAATGACTGCGTGAGCCATCCCTAGACACAATAGAGGAACTACGGGTGCGTGAAAGCCACTTCAAACACTTCTGCTCTAGTTCAAAAGTAAATCACGATGTGACATTCTTCAATGCGCAAAAGGACTTATTGCATAAACAATCCTTAGACACATACAGAGAAACTAGGGTTTGCGTGAGAGCCACTAGAAACGCTTCTGGTCTAGTTCAAAAGAAAATTACGAAGTAGAATTCTTGAACGCGCAGTTGGACTGACTTTATAAAGAATTCCTAGACACAATAGAGAAACTACGGGTGCGTGACAGCCACTACAAATGCTTCTGCTATTGCTCAAATGTAAATTACGAAGTGAAATTGTTCAACGCTAAATTGGACTGACTGTATAAACAATCCCTAGGCAATAGAGAAACAACGGGTGTGTCACAGCCACTAGAAGCACTTCTGGTCTAGTTCAAAAGTAAATTAAGAAGTGACCTTTTTCAAAGTGCAGTTGGATTGACTGCATAAACAATCCATAGACACATATACAGAAACTATGGTTGCGTGAGAGCCACTAGAAACATTCTGGTCTATTTGAAAAGTAAATTACGAAGCGACATTCTTCAACGCTAAATTGGACTGACTGTATAAACAATCCCTAGACACAATAGAGAAACTACGGTTTGCGTGAAAGCCACTTCAAACACTTCTGCTCTAGTTCAAAAGTAAATCACGATGTGACATTTTTCAACGCGCAATTGGACTGACTGCATAAACAATCCTTAGACACATATAGAGAAAATACGGTTGCGTGAGAGCCACTAGAAACGCTTCTGGTCTAGTTCAAAAGTAAATTACAAAGTGAAATTTTTCAACGGGCAATTGCACTGCATGCATAAGATATCCCTAGACACATATAGAGAAAGTACTGGTGCGTGAGAGCCACTAGAAGCGCTTCTGGTCTAGTTCAAAAGTAAATTACGAAATGTCATTTTCAACGTGCAGTTGGATTGACTGCATAAACAATGCATAGACACATATTGAGAAACTACGGTTGCGTGAGAGCCACTAGAAACATTCTGGTCTAGTTGAAAAGTAAATTACGAAGTGACATTCTTCAACGCTAAATTGGACTGACTGTATAAACAATCCCTAGACAAAATAGAGAAACTACGGGTGCGTGACAGCCACTAGAAACGCTTGTGGTATTGTTCAAAAGTAAATTACGAAGTGGCATTCCTCAACGCGCAATTGGAGTGACTACGTGAACAATCCCTAGACACATACACTACGGTTGCGTTAGAGCCACTAGGAACGCTTCTGGTTTAGTTCAAAGTTAAATTACGAAGTGGAATTCTTCAACGCGCAATTGGAGTGACTGCGTGAACCATCCCTAGACACATATAGAGAAACAACGGGTGTGTGACAGCCACTAGAAGCACTTCTGGTCTAGTTCAAAAGTGAATTACTAAATGACATTTTCAACGTGCAGTTGGATTGACTGCATAAACAATCCATAGACACATATAGAGAAACTATGGTTGCGTGAGAGCCACTAGAAACATTCTGGTCTAGTTGAAAAGTAAATTAGAAAGTGACATTCTTCAACGCTAAATTGGACTGACTGCGTGAACCATCCCTACACACATATAGAGAAACTACGGTTGCGTGAGAGCCACTGGAAAAGATTCTGGTCTAGTTCAAAAGTAAATTACGAAGTGACATTCTTCAACGCGAAATTGGACTAACTGTATAAACAATCCATAGAAACATATAGAGAAACTATGGTTGCGTGAGAGCCACTAGAAACATTCTGGTCTAGTTGAAAAGTAAATTACGAAGCGACATTCTTCAACGCTAAATTGGACTGACTGTATAAACAATCCCTAGACACAATAGAGAAACTACGGTTTGCGTGAAAGCCACTTCAAACACTTCTGCTCTAGTTCAAAAGTAAATCATGATGTGACATTTTTCAACGCGCAATTGGACTGACTGCATAAACAATCCTTAGACACATATAGAGAAAATACGGTTGCGTGAGAGCCACTAGAAACGCTTCTGGTCTAGTTCAAAAGTAAATTACAAAGTGAAATTCTTCAACGGGCAATTGCACTGCATGCATAAGATATCCCTAGACACATATAGAGAAAGTACTGGTGCGTGAGAGCCACTAGAAGCGCTTCTGGTCTAGTTCAAAAGTAAATTACGAAATGTCATTTTCAACGTGCAGTTGGATTGACTGCATAAACAATGCATAGACACATATTGAGAAACTACGGTTGCGTGAGAGCCACTAGAAACATTCTGGTCTAGTTGAAAAGTAAATTACGAAGTGACATTGTTCAACGCTAAATTGGACTGACTGTATAAACAATTCCAAGACAAAATAGAGAAACTACGGGTGCGTGACAGCCACTAGAAACGCTTGTGGTATTGTTCAAAAGTAAATTACGAAGTGAAATTGTTCAACGCGCAATTAGACGGGATGCATTAACAATCCCTAGACACATATAAAGAAACTACGGTTGCGTGAGAGCCACTAGAAACGCTTCTGGTTTAGTTCTAAAGTAAATTACGAAGCGACATTCTTCAACGCGAAATTGGACTGGATGCATCAACAATCCCTAGACATATATAGAGAAACTACGGTTGCGTGAGAGCCACTGGAAACGCTTCTGGTCTAGTTCAAAACTAAATTACGAAGTGACGTTCTTTAACGCTAAATTGGACTGATTGTAGAAACAATCCCTAGACAATAGAGAAACAACGGGTGTGTGACAGCCACTAGAAGCACTTCTGGTCTAGTTCAAAAGTAAATTACGAAGTGACCTTTTTCAAAGTGCAGTTGGAATGACTGCATAAACAATCCATAGACACATATACAGAAACTATGGTTGCGTGAGAGCCACTAGAAACATTCTGGTCTAGTTGAAAAGTAAATTACGAAGTGACATTCTTCAACACTAAATTGGACTGACTGTATAAACAATCCCTAGACAAAATAGAGAAACTACGTATGCGTGACAGCCACTATAAACGCTTCTGGTATTGTTCAAATATAAATTACGAAGTGAAATTGTTCAACGCGAAATTGGACTGGATGCATCAACAATCCCTAGACACATATAGTGAAACTACGGTTGTGTGAGAGCCACCGGAAACGCTTCTGGTCTAGTTCAAAAGTAAATTGCGAAGTGGCATTCTTTGACGCTAAATTGGACTGACTGTATAAACAATCCCTAGACACAATAGAGAAACTACGGGTGCACGACAGCCGCTAGAAACGCTTCTGGTATAGTTCAGAAGTAAATTACGAAGTGGCATTCTTCAACGCGCAATTGGAGTGACTACGTGAACAATCCCTATACCCATATAGAGAAAATACGGTTGCGTGAGAGCCACTGGAAACGCTTCTGGTCTAGTTCAAAAGTAAATTACGAAGTGGCATTCTTTACGCTAACTTGGACTGACTGTATAAACAATCTCGAGACACAATAGAGGAACTACGGGTGCGTCAAAGCCACTTCAAACCCTTCTGCTCTAGTTCAAATGTAAATCACGATGTGACATTCTTCAACGCGCAATAGGAGTGACTGCATAAACAATCCCTAGACACATATAGAGAAACTACGGTTGCGTGAGAGCCACTAGAAACGCTTCTGATCTAGTTCAAAAGTAAATTACGAAGTGAAATTCTTCAACGCGCAATTGGACTGGATGCATCAACAATCCCTAGACACACATTGTCACGTAGTAGTGACGTTGAAGAAAACAGTCGTAAAACTGTGTACAACGAAACTGGTTGTTTATTGGGCGAACCTGTGCCTACAAAAGTAAGTAACACTCAAAGCACAACGATAGCGGCGAACACCGTCGGCGATCGTCGAAAATCTGATCAGCGGCGAGACGCATCGGCTTTATACGTGAGTCATTGAAGGTTCCAGATTAATCCAGGTGCCCGCGTGTCTTCCAGAAAGTTCTAGACAATTCGCGTCACTCATACAATCAGTTTACATGAGCGCCGGTGACCACAGACGAAGGATAAAGGCATCGATAACGTTCCAGAAGATTTCGATGCAGGCGCGTCCTGCGCCGAGCGATAACATTTAACATTTGTTAGCCGGTGGAAAGCGGCCACTGGTGAAAGATAAACATGTATACATGTCTATATACTGAAACTACGGTTGCGTGAGAGCCACTGGAAATGCTTCTGGTCTAGTTCAAAAGTAAATTACGAAGTGACATTCTTTAACGCTAATATGGACTGACTGTATAAACAATCCCCTGACACAATAGAGAAACTACGGGTGCACGACAGCCACTAGAAACGCTTCTGGTATAGTTCAAAAGTAAATTACGAAGTGGCATTCCTCAACGCGCAATTGGAATGACTACGTGAACAATCCCTATACACATACACTACGGTTGCGTGAGAGCCACTAGAAACGCTTCTGGTTTAGTTCAAAGTTAAATTACGAAGTGGAATTCTTCAACGCGCAATTGGAGTGACTGCGTGAACCATCCCTAGACACATATAGAGAAACAACGGGTGTGTGACAGCCACTAGAAGGACTTCTGGTCTAGTTCAAAAGTAAATTACGAAATGACATTTTCAACGTGCAGTGGATTGACTGCATAAACAATCCATAGACACATATAGAGAAACTATGGTTGTGTGAGAGCCACTAGAAACATTCTGGTCTAGTTGAAAAGCAGATTACGAAGTGACATTCTTCAACGCTAAATTGGACTGACTGTATAAACAATCCCTAGACAGAATAGAGAAACTACGGGCGCGTGACAGCCACTAGAAACGCTTCTGGTATTGTTCAAATGTAAATTACGAAGTGAAATTGTTCAACGGGCAATTGGACTGGATGCATAAACAATCCCTAGACACATATACAGAAACAACGGGTGCGTGAGAGCCACTAGAAGCGCTTCTGGTCAAGTTCAAAAGTAAATTACGAAGTGGCATTATTCAACGCGTAATTGGACTGACTGTATAAACAATCTCTAGACACAATAGACGACTACGGGTACGTGAAAGGCACTTCAAACACTTCTGCTCTAGTTTAAAAGTAAATCACGATGGGTACATTCTTCAACGCGCAATTGTAGTGACTGCATAAACACTCCTTAGACATATATAGAGAAACTACGGGTGCACGACAGCCACTAGAAAGGCTTCTGGTATAGTTCAAAAGTAAATTACGAAGTGGCATTCCTCAACGAGCAATTGGAGTGACTACGTGAACAATCCCTAGACACATAAATTACGGTTGCGTGAGAGCCACTAGAAACGCTTCTGGTTTTGTTCAAAGTTAAATTACGAAGTGGAATTCTTCAACGCGCAATTGGAGTGACTGCGTGAACTATCCCTAGACACATATATAGAAACTACGGTTGCGTGAGAGCCACTGGAACGCTTTTGATCTAGTTCAAAAGTAAATTACGAAGTGACATTCTTCAACGCGAAATTGGACTAACTGTATAAACAATCCCTAGACAATAGAGAAACAACGCGTGTGTGACAGCCACTAGAAGCACTTCTGGTCTAGTTAAAAAGTAAATTACGAAGTGACATTTTTCAACGTGCAGTTGGATTGACTGCATAAACAATCCATAGACACATATACAGAAACTATGGTTGCGTGAGAGCCACTAGAAACATTCTGGTCTAGTTGAAAAGTAAATTACGAAGTGACATTCTTCAACGCTAAATTGGACTGACTGTATAAGCAATCCCTAGACACAATAGAAAAACTACGGGTGCGTGACAGCCACTAGAAACGCTTCTGGTATTGTTCAAAAGGAAATTACATAGTGAAATTGTTCAACGGGTAATTGGTCTGCATGCATAAACAATCCCTAGACACAATATAGAAACTACGGGTGCATGACAGCCACTAGAAACGCTTCTGGTATTGTTCAAAAGTAAATTACGAAGTGAAATTGTTCAACGGGCAATTGGACTGCATGCATAAACAATCCCTAGACACATATAGAGAAAGTACTGGTGCGTGAGAGCCACTAGAAGCGCTTCTGGTCTAGTTCAAAAGTAAATTACGAGATGACATTTTCAACGTGCAGTTGGATTGACTGCATAAACAATCCATAGACACATATTGAGAAACTACAGTTGCGTGAGAGCCACTGGAAACGCTTCTGGTATTGTTCAAAAGTAAATTACGAAGTGACATTTTTCAACGCGCAGTTGGATTGACTGCATAAACAATCCATAGACACATATAGAGAAACTATGGTTGCGTGAGAGCCACAAGAAACATTCTGGTCTAAATGAAAAGTAAATTACGAAGTGACATTCTTCAACGCTAAATTGGACCGTCTGTATAAACAATCCCTAGACACAATAGAGAAACTACAGGTGCGTGAGAGCCACTAGGAGCGCTTCTGGCCTAGTTCAAAAGTAAATTACGAAGTGAATATCTTCAACGCGCAATTGGAGTGACTGCATAAACGATCCCTAGACACATATAGAGAAACTATGGTTGCGTGAAAGCCACTAGAAACGCTTCTGGTCTAGTTCAAAAGTAAATTACGAAGTGACATTCTTCAACGCGAAATCGGACTGGATGCATCAACAATCCCTAGACACATATAGTGAAACTACGGTTGCGTGAGAGCCACTGGAAACGCTTCTGGTATAGTTCAAAAGTAAATTACAAAGTGACATTCTTCAACGCGCTATTGGAATGACTACGTGAACAGTCCCTATACCCATAGAGACAAAATAGGGTTGCGTGAGAGCCACTAGAAACGCTTCTGGTCTAGTTCAAAAGTAAACTACAAAGTGAAATTCTTCAACGGGCAATTGGACTGCATGTTAAGATATCCCCAGACACATATAGAGAAAGTACTGGTGCGTGAGAGCCACTAGAAGCGCTTCTGGTCTAGTTCAAAAGTAAATTACGAAATGTCATTTTCAACGTGCAGTTGGATTGACTGCATAAACAATGCATAGACACATATTGAGAAACTACGGTTGCGTGAGAGCCACTAGAAACATTCTGATCTAGTTGAAAAGTAAATTACGAAGTGACATTCTTCAACGCTAAATTGGACTGACTGTATAAACAATCCCTAGACACAATAGAGAAACTACGGGTGCGTGACAGCCACTAGAAACGCTTGTGGTATTGTTCAAAAGTAAATTACGAAGTGAAATTGTTCAACGCGCAATTAGACGGGATGCATAAACAATCCCTAGACACATATAAAGAAACTACGGTTGCGTGAGAGCCACTAGAAACGCTTCTGGTCTAGTTCAAAAGTAAATTACGAAGCGACATTCTTCAACGCGAAATTGGACTGGATGCATCAACAATCCCTAGACACATATAGAGAAACTACGGTTGCGTAAGAGCCACTGGAAACGCTTCTGGTCTAGTTCAAAACTAAATTACGAAGTGACGTTCTTTAACGCTAAATTGGAATGACTACGTGAACAATCCCGATACCCATATAGAGAAAATACGGTTGCGTGAGAGACACAAGAAACGATTCTGGTCTAGTTCAAAAGTAAATTACGAAGTGACATTCTTTAACGCTAAATTAGAATGACTGTATAAACGATCCCTAGACACATATAGATAAACTACGTTTGCGTGAAAGCCACTAGAAACGCTTCTGGTCTAGTTCAAAAGTAAATTACGAAGTGACATTCTTCAACGCGAAATCGGACTGACTGTATAAACAATCTCTATACCCATATAGAGAAAATGCGGTTGCGTGAGAGCCACAAGAAACGATTCTGGTCTAGTTCAAAAGTAAATTACGAAGTGACTTTCTTTAACGCTAAATTGGACTGACTGTATAAACAATCCCTAGACACATATAGTGCAACTACGGTTGCGTGAGAGCCCCTGGAAACGCTTCTGGCCTAGTTCAAAAGTAAATTACGAAGTGACATTCTTCAACGCGAAATTGGACTAACTGTATAAACAATCCCTAGACACAATAGAGAAACAAGGGTGCATGACAGCCACTAGAAACGCTTCTGGTATTGTTCAAAAGTAAATTACAAAGTGAAATTCTTTAACGGGCAAATGGAATGACTGCGTGAGCCATCCCTAGACACAATAGAGGAACTACGGGTGCGTGAAAGCCACTTCAAACACTTCTGCTCTAGTTCAAAAGTAAATCACGATGTTGCGCAAAAGGACTTATTGCATAAACAATCCTTAGACACATACCGAGAAACTAGGGTTTGCTTGAGAGCCACTAGAAACGCTTCTGGTCTAGTTCAAAAGAAAATTACGAAGTAGAATTGTTGAACGCGCAGTTGGACTGACTTTATAAAGAATTCCTAGACACAATAAAGAAACTACGGGTGCGTGACAGCCACTACAAATGCTTCTGGTATTGCTCAAATGTAAATTACGAAGTGAAATTGTTCAACGCGAAATTGGACTGACTGTATAAACAATCCCTAGGCAATAGAGAAACAACGGGTGTGTCACAGCCACTAGAAGCACTTCTGGTCTAGTTCAAAAGTAAATTAAGAAGTGACCTTTTTCAAAGTGCAGTTGGATTGACTGCATAAACAATCTATAGACACATATACAGAAACTATGGTTGCGTGAGAGCCACTAGAAACATTCTGGTCTAGTTCAGAAGTAAATTACGAAGTAGAATTCTTCAACGCTAAATTGGACTGACTGTATAAACAATCCCTAGACACAATAGAGAAACTAGGGGTGCACGACAGCCCCTAGAAACGCTTCTGGTATAGTTCAAAAGTAAATTACGAAGTGGCATTCTTCAACGCGCAATTAGAGTGACTACGTGAACAATCCCTATACCCATACAGAGAAACTACAGTTGCGTGAGAGCCACTAGACACGCTTCTGGTCTAGTTCAAAAGTAAATTACGAAGTGGCATTCTTCAACGCGCAATTGGACTGGATGCATCAACAATCCCTAGACACATATTGACACTTACACATGTTTATCTTTCACCGGTGGCCGCTTTCAACACCGGCTGACAAATGTTAAACGTTATCGCTCCGCGCAGGACGCGCCTGCGTTGGAAGCTTCTCGGACGTTATCGATGCTTCTATCCGTCGTCTGTGGTCACCGATGCCCATGTAATCTGATTGTATGAGCGACGCGAATTGTCTATAACTTTCTGGAAGACACGCGGGCATCAGGGATTAATCTGGAACCTTCGATGACTCAGGTATAAAAGCCGACGCGTTTCGCCGCTGATCAGATTTCGACGATCGCCGACTGTGTTCGCCGCTATCGTTGTGCTTCCAGTGTAAGTTGCTTTTGTGGGCACAGGTTCGCCCAATAAAGAATCAGTTTCGTCATTCACAGTTTTACGACTGTTTGCTTCATCGTCACTACTACGTGACATCTGGTGGAGGTGCGGGGTAGGCGTCGACGTCTTCTAGACGGTGTGGGCTTGGCTCACGGCTGGACGGGGGGGTCCGGTACAAGGACATAAAAGCACCTGTACGACGCAATACCGAAGATCCTCCGCCGCCGACGAAGAAGATTCGCGAATCACCACGACGAGGTATCAGCACACAACCTGGCAAGAGCCCTAACGACAACACTTCGCCGCCGAAAGAAGACCTACCGACGCGACGTAGCAGCAGCAGAGCAAGCCGACGCAGCCGTGATCCGACGCCACGAATTAACCGCAACGCCAGACGCCGGTCTACCGATCTAGACGTGCTCATCGATGGCCATAACGTCACCGCTCTCGTCGACACTGGCGCCGACTATTCCGTCTTCAGTGGCGCGTTCGCCGCCAAGTTGAAGAAGGTGAAAACAGCCTGGCAAGGACCCGATATCCGGACAGCGGGAGGCCACCTAATAACGCCGACTGGAATCTGCACAGCGCGAGTCAGGGTAAACAACCGCACTTACACGGCGAGCTTCGTAATCCTGCAGCACTGCTCCCGGGATGTCATCCTAGGCATGGACTTTCTAAACCAACACGGTGCAGTCATCGACTTAAGGTCCAAGTCGGTAACGCTTTCAACGCACAACGCGATACCACCGGATACAGACATCAGTTACCATGCCTTGAATGTGCTAGATGAACAAGTCACCGTTCCGCCTCGCTCCAGCGTAATGATTTCCGTCGGTACCGAAGTGCCTGCAGACATGGAGGGCGTCATCGAGGGCGATCATCACTTACTGCTCGACCGTGAAATTTGCGTCGCTAGAGGCATAGCTGAGCTACGTGCAGGGAAAGCAAGGGTGATGCTCACGAACTTCAGCCCCGAATACAAGCACATTAACAAAGGCACCACGGTCGCCTACATCGACGAAATAGTACAAGCCAGCAGTGCTTTCACCTTCACGGATTCCAGTGCACCTGCAACGACGACTATAATACCTGAGCCAACTTTCGACGTCAATCAGAACCTTCCCAGGCATAAGAAAGAACAACTAAAAGCTCTGCTCCTGCAATACAAGGACTGCTTCTCGTCGTCGTCAAAAGTTCGACAAACCCCTGTCGCCAAGCACCGCATCATCACCGACGAAAATGTCCGCCCACTCCGTCAGAGCCCGTACCGAGTTTCGGCGCGCGAACGTGAAGCCATAAGGCAACAAGTCGACGAAATGCTACGCGACGACATCATCCAGCCGTCCAAGAGTCCGTGGGCGTCCCCCGTGGTGTTAGTGAAGAAGAAGGATGGAACCCTACGTTTCTGCGTCGATTATCGTCGCCTCAACAAGATCACGAAGAAGGACGTATACCCCCTCCCACGGATTGACGACGCCTTGGATCGACTATACAACGCAAAGTATTTTTCGTCGATGGACCTCAAAACCGGCTACTGGCAAATCGAAGTCGACGAGAGGGACCGGGAGAAGACTGCCTTTATAACACCAGACGGACTGTTCGAGTTCAAGGTCATGCCGTTTGGTCTTTGCTCGGCACCTGCGACTTTCCAACGCGTCATGGATACAATACTGGCAGGCTTGAAGTGGCAGACTTGCCTCGTGTATTTGGACGACGTCGTTGTGTTTGCCTCAAGCTTCGAAGAACACCTGCGGCGCCTTGAAACAGTTCTTCAAGCTATCAAGACCTCCGGACTCACGTTGAAGCCAGAAAAGTGCCGCTTCGCATACGAGGAGCTCTTGTTTTTGGGCCATGTCATCAACAAGTCTGGAGTGTGCCCTGACCCACAGAAAACGGCGGCCATCACTGACTTTCCTCCGCCCGCCGACAAGAAGGCAGTTCGTAGATTTCTTGGCCTGTGCGCCTATTACAGGCGCTTCGTCAAGGATTTTTCACGGATCGCCGAGCCACTGACGTACCTCACGAAGGCCGACGTCGAGTTCAAGTGGGAGACGCCGCAAATCGAAGCATTTGAAGAACTGAAGCGACGCCTACAATCGCCGCCCATCCTTGCGCATTTCGACGAAAACGCCGATACCGAAGTCCACACCGACGCAAGCAGCGTAGGACTCGGCGCCGTGCTTGTGCAGAGGACTGACGGACTAGAAAGGGTTGTAAGTTACGCTAGCCGGTCGCTATCGAAGGCGGAATCAAATTATTCCACAACAGAAAAGGAGTGCCTCTCCATCATCTGGGCTACATCAAAGTTTCGCCCCTACCTCTATGGCAGGCCCTTCAAAGTTGTGAGCGACCACCACGCCTTGTGTTGGCTAGCTAACTTGAAGGATCCTTCCGGTCGCCTCGCACGATGGAGTCTGAGACTTCAAGCATTCGACATCACCGTCGTTTACAAGTCCGGGCGAAAGCACTCTGACGCCGATTGTTTGTCTCGCGCCCCCGTCGAACCGCCGCCACAAGACGACCAGGATGACGACACTTTCTTGGGACCCATCAGTGCCGACGAATTCGCCGAACAACAACGAGCCGACCCGGAACTAAGGAGCCTTGTAGACTACCTGGAAGGCAAGACCGTCATTGTGCCGAAGGTGTTCAGGCGAGGATTGGCGTCGTTTTTCTTGCAAAACGACATTCTCCTAAAGAAGAACTTCTCGCCTCTCCGAGCCAACTACCTCCTCGTGGTACCCTCAGCATTGCGTCCAGAGGTTCTGCAAGCTCTCCATGACGACCCCACGGCTGGACATCTCGGTTTTTCACGCACTCTAGCGAGGATACAAGAAAAATACTACTAGCCTCGCCTCTCTGCCGATGTCGCCCATTACGTAAGGACATGCCGAGACTGTCAGCGACGCAAAACACCGCCGACAAGGCCAGCCGGACTTCTACAGCCGATCGAGACACCTCGCCGACCGTTCCAGCAGATTGGGATGGACTTACTGGGGCCTTTTCCGACGTCGACGTCCGGGAATAAATGGATCGTCGTAGCTACGGACTACCTCACCCGCTACGCCGAAACAAAAGCCTTGCCCAAAGGCAGTGCTGCCGAAGTAGCCCGATTCTTCGTTGAGAACATCCTCCTGCGTCACGGTGCCCCAGAAGTCCTCATCACCGACAGAGGTACTGCGTTTACGGCAGAACTAACTCAAGCCATCCTGCGATACAGCCACACAAGCCATCGCCGGACCACCGCCTACCACCCGCAGACGAATGGCCTCACCGAGCGCCTAAATAAGACCATCGCCGACATGCTGGCAATGTACGTCGACGTCGAACACAAGACGTGGGATGCCATCCTTCCGTACGTGACCTTCGCATACAACACGGCCGTGCAAGAAACGACGCACATGGCGCCGTTCAACCTGGTCTACGGAAGGAACCCGGCAACGACGCTTGACGCCATGCTACCGGACGTCACCGACGAAGAAAATCTCGACGTTGCCACCTATTTGCAGCGTGCCGAAGAAGGTCGACAGCTCGCCCGACTGCGCATCAAGAACCAGCAGAGGACCGACAGCCGACACTACAACCTTCGACGACGCTACGTCGAGTACCAGCCCGGTGACCGTGTATGGGTCTGGACTCCGATACGCCGACGAGGACTTAGCGAGACGCTGTTACGTCGCTATTTCGGACCATATAAGATCACCCGACGTGTTGGCGCACTGGACTATGAGGTCGTGCCAGACGGCATTTCGCAATCACAGCGGCGCCGGGCACGACCTGAAGTCATCCACGTGGTGCGTCTTAAGCCTTTCTACGCCCATTGACAAACTTAGGTACTTTGTTACTTTGTTATTGTTTTTTTTTTTGCTATTTTGTTTATTACGCACGGTTTTGTTTTCGATTTCGTGTTTGTTTGTAGCATCGGGACGATGCTTTTTAAGGGGAGGGTATTGACACGTACACATGTTTATCTTTCACCGGTGGCCGCTTTCAACACCGACTGACAAATGTTAAACGTTATCACTCCGCGCAGGACGCGCCTGCATTGGAAGCTTCTCGGACGTTATCAATGCTTCTATCCGTCGTCTGTGGTCACCGATGCCCATGTAATCTGATTGTATGAGCGACGCGAATTGTCTAGAACTTTCTGGAAGACACGCGGGAATCAGGGATTAATCTGCGACCTTCGATGACTCAGGTATAAAAGCCGACGCGTTTCGCCGCTGATCAGATTTCGACGATCGCCGACTGTGTTCGCCGCTATCGTTGTGCTTCAAGTGTAAGTTGCTTTTGTGGGCACAGGTTCGCCCAATAAAGAATCAGTTTCGTCATTCACAGTTTTACGACTGTTTGCTTCATCGTCACTACTACGTGACAATATTGTCACGTAGTAGTGACGCTCAAGAAAACAGTCGTAAAACTGTGTACAACGAAACTGGTTGTTTATTTTGCGAACCTGTGCCCACAAAACAAGGTACACTCAAAGCACAACGATAGCGGCGAACACAGTCGGCGATCGTCGAAAATCTGATCAGCGGCGAGACGCATCGGCTTTATACGTGAGTCATTGAAGGTTCCAGATTAATCCAGGTGCCCGCGTGTATTCCAGAAAGTTCTAGACAATTCGCGTCACTCATACAATCAGTTTACATGAGCGTCGGTGACCACAGACGAAGGATAAAGGCATCGATAACGTTCCAGAATATTCCGATGAAGGCGCGTCCTGCGCCGAGCGATAACATTTAACATTTGTTAGCCGGTGGAAAGCGGCCACTATTGAAAGATAAACATGTATACATGTCAATATAGTGAAACTACGGTTGCGTGAGAGCCACTGGAAATGCTTCTGGTGTAGTTGAAAAGTAAATTACGAAGTGACATTCTTTAACGCTAATATGGACTGACTGTATAAAAAATCCCTAGACACAATAGAGAAACTACGGGTGCACGACAGCCACTAGAAACGCTTCTGGTCTAGTTGAAAAGTAAATTACGAAGTGGAATTCCTCAACGCGCAATTGGAGTGACTACGTGAACAATCCCTAGACACATTCACTACGGTTGCGTGAGAGCCACTAGAAACGCTTCTGGTTTAGTTCAAAGTTAAATTACGAAGTGGAATTCTTCAACGCGCAATTGGAGTGACTGCGTTAACGATCCCTAGACACATATAGAGAAACTATGGTTGCGTGAGAGCCACTGGAAACGCTTCTGGTCTAGTTCAAAAGTAAATTACGAAGTCACATTCTTCAATGCGAAATTGGACTGACTGTATAAACAATCCCTAGACAATAGAGAAACAACGGGTGTGTGACAGCCACTAGAAGCACTTCTGGTCTAGTTGAAAAGTAAATTACGAAGTGACCTTTTTCAAAGTGCAGTTGGATTGACTGCATAAACAATCCATAGACACATATACAGAAACTATGGTTGCGTGAGAGCCACTAGAAACATTCTGGTCTAGTTGAAAAGTAAATTAGGAAGTGACATTCTTCAACACTAAATTGGACTGACTGTATAAACAATCCCTAGACAAAATAGAGAAACTACGCATGCGTGACAGCCACTATAAACGCTTCTGGTATTGTTCAAAAGTAAATTACGAAGTGAAATTGTTCAACGCGAAATTGGACTGGATGCATCAACAATCCCTAAACACATATAGTGAAACTACGGTTGTGTGAGAGCCACCGGAAACGCTTCTGGTCTAGTTCAAAAGTAAATTGCGAAGTGGCATTCTTTGACGCTAAATTGGACTGACTGTATAAACAATCCCTAGACACAATAGAGAAACTACGGGTGCACGACAGCCGCTAGAAACGCTTCTGGTATAGTTCAGAAGCAAATTACGAAGTGGCATTCTTCAACGCGCAATTGGAGTGACTACGTGAACAATCCCTATACCCATATAGAGAAAATACGGTTGCGTGAGAGCCACTAGAAACGCTTCTGGTCCAGTTCAAAAGTAAATTACGAAGTGACATTCTTCAACGCGAAATTGGACTGACTTTTAAAGAATTCCTAGACACAATAGAGAAACTACGAGTGCGTGACAGCCACTACAAACGCTTCTGGTATTGTTCAAAAGTAAATTACGAAGTGAAATTGTTCAACGCGAAATTGGACTGACTGTATAAACAATCCCGAGGCAATAGAGAAACAACGGGTGTGTGACAGCCACTAGAAGCACTTCTGGTCTAGTTCAAAAGTAAATTAAGAAGTGACCTTTTTCAAAGCGCAGTTGGATTGACTGCATAAACAATCCATAGACACATATACAGAAACTATGGTTGCGTGAGAGCCACTAGAAACATTCTGGTCTAGTTGAATAGTAAATTACGAAGTGACATTCTTCAACGCCAAATTGGACTGACTGTATAAACAATCGCTAGACACAATAGAGAAACTACGGGTGCGTGACAGCCACTACAAACGCTGAAAAGTAAATTACGAAGTGACATTCTTTAACGCTAAATTAGACTGACTGTATAAACAATCCCTAGACACAATAGAGAAACTATGGTTGCGTGAGAGCCACTAGAAACGCTTCTGGTCTAGTTCAAAAGTAAATTACGAAGTGACATTCTTCAACGCGAAATTGGACTGGATGCATCAACAATCCCTTGACACATAAACTACTGTTGCGTGAGAGCCACTGGAAACGCTTCTGGTCTATTTCAAAAGTAAATTACGAAGTGACATTCTTCAACGCGAAATTGGACTGGATGCATCAACAATCCCTAGACACATATAGAGAAACTATGGTTGCATGAGAGCCACTGGAACGCTTCTGGTCTATTTCAAAAGTAAATTACGAAGTGACATTCTTCAACGCGAAATTGGACTGGATGCATCAACAATCCCTAGACACATACAGTGAAACTACGGTTGCGTGAGAGCCACTGGAAACGCTTCAGGTCTAGTTCAAAAGTAAATACGAAGGGAAATTTTTTAAAGCTAAATTGGACTGACTGCATAAACAATCCTTAGACACATACAGAGAAACTACGGTTTGCGTGAGAGCCACTAGAAACGCTTCTGGTCTAGTTCAAAAGTAAATACGAAGTGACATTCTTCAACGCGAAATTGGACTGGATGCATCAACAATCCCTTGACACATAAACTACTGTTGCGTGAGAGCCACTGAAAACGCTTCTGGTCTAGTTTAAAAGTAAATTACGAAGTGACCTTCTTCAACGCGAAATTGGACTGGATGCATCAACAATCCCTAGACACATATAGTGAAACTACGGTTGCGTGAGAGCCACTGGAAACGCTTCTGGTCTAGTTCAAAAGTAAATCACGAAGTGACATTCTTTAATGCTAAATTGGACTGACTGTATAAACAATCTCTAGACAAAATAGAGGAACTACGGGTGCGTGAGAGCCACTAGAAACGCTTCTGGTCTAGTTCAAAAGTAAATTACGAAGTGACATTCTTCAACGCGAAATTGGGCTGGATGCATCAACAATCCCTTGACACATAAACTACTGTTGCGTGAGAGCCACTGGAAACACTTCTGCTCTAGTTCAATTGTAAATCACGATGTGACATTCTTCAACGCGCAATAGGAGTGACTGCATAAACAATCCCTAGACACATATAGAGAAACTACGGTTGCGTGAGAGCCACTAGAAACGCTTCTGGCTAGTTCAAAAGTAAATTACGAAGTGAAATTCTTCAACGCGAAATTGGACTGGATGCATCAACAATCCCTAGACACATATTGTCACGTAGTAGTGACGCTGCAGAAAACAGTCGTAAAACTTTGTACAACGAAACTGGTTGTTTATTGGGCGAACCTGTGCCCACAAAAGTAAGTTACACTCAAAGCACAACGATAGCGGCGAACACCGTCGGCGATCGTCGAAAATCTGATCAGCGGCGAGACGCATCGGCTTTATACGTGAGTCATTGAAGGTTCCAGATTAATCCAGGTGCCCGCGTGTCTTCCAGAAAGTTCTAGACAATTCGCGTCACTCATACAATCAGTTTACATGAGCGTCGGCGACCACAGACGAAGGATAAAGGCATCGATAACGTTCCAGAAGATTCCGATGCAGGCGCGTCCTGCGCCGAGCGATAACATTTAACATTTGTTAGCCGGTGGAAAGCGGCCACTGGTGAAAGATAAACATGTATACATGTCAATATAGTGAAACTACGGTTGCGTGAGAGCCACTGGAAATGCTTCTGGTCTAGTTCAAAAGTAAATTACGAAGTGACATTCTTTAACGCTAATATGGACTGACTGTATAAACAATCCCTTGACACAATAGAGAAACTACGGGTGCACGACAGCCACTAGAAACGCTTCTGGTATAGTTCAAAAGTAAATTACGAAGTGGCATTCCTCAACGCGCAATTGGAGTGACTACGTGAACAATCCCTATACTCATACACTACGGTTGCGTGAGAGCCACTAGAAACGCTTCTGGTTTAGTTCAAAGTTAAATTACGAAGTGGAATTCTTCAACGCGCAATTGGAGTGACTGCGTGAACCATCCCTAGACACATATAGAGAAACAACGGGTGTGTGACAGCCACTAGAAGCACTTCTGGTCTAGTTCAAAAGTAAATTACGAAATGACATTTTCAACGTGCAGTTGGATTGACTGCATAAACAGTCCATAGACACATATAGAGAAACTATGGTTGCGTGAGAGCCACTAGAAACATTCTGGTCTAGTTGAAAAGTAAATTACAAAGTGACATTTTTCAACGTGAAATTGGATTGACTCCAAAAACAATCCATAGACACATATAGAGAAACTATGGTTGTGTGAGAGCCACTAGAAACATTCTGGTCTAGTTGAAAAGTAGATTACGAAGTGACATTCTTCAACGCTAAATTGGACTGACTGTATAAACAATCCGTAGACAGAATAGAGAAACTACGGGCGCGTGACAGCCACTAGAAACGCTTCTGGTATTGTTCAAAAGTAAATTACGAAGTGAAATTGTTCAACGGGCAATCGGAATGGATGCATAAACAATCCCTAGACACATATACAGAAGCAACGGGTGCGTGAGAGCCACTAGAAGCACTTCTGGTCAAGTTCAAAAGTAAATTACGAAGTGGCATTATTCAACGCGTAATTGGACTGACTGTATAAACAATCTCTAGACACAATAGAGGACTACGGGTGCGTGAAAGGCACTTCAAACACTTCTGCTCTAGTTTAAAAGTAAATCACGATGGGACATTCTTCAACGCGCAATTGTAGTGACTGCATAAACACTCCTTAGACACATATAGAGAAACTACAGGTGCACGACAGCCACTAGAAAGGCTTCTGGTATAGTTCAAAAGTAAATTACGAAGTAGCATTCCTCAACGAGCAATTGGAGTGACTACGTGAACAATCCCTAGACACATAAACTACGGTTGCGTGAGAGCCACTAGAAACGCTTCTGGTTTTGTTCAAAGTTAAATTACGAAGTGGAATTCTTCAACGCGCAATTGGAGTGACTGCGTGAACTATTCCTAGACACATATATAGAAACTACGGTTGCGTGAGAGCCACTGGAACGCTTTTGATCTAGTTCAAAAGTAAATTACGAAGTGACATTCTTCAACGCGAAATTGGACTAACTGTATAAACAATCCCTAGACAATAGAGAAACAACGCGTGTGTGACAGCCACTAGAAGCACTTCTGGTCTAGTTAAAAAGTAAATTACGAAGTGACATTTTTCAACGTGCAGTTGGATTGACTGCATAAACAATCCATAGACACATATACAGAAACTATGGTTGCGTGAGAGCCACTAGAAACATTCTGGTCTAGTTGAAAAGTAATTTACGAAGTGAGATTCTTCAACGCTAAATTGGACTGACTGTATAAGCAATCCCTAGACACAATAGAGAAACTACGGGTGCGTGACAGCCACTAGAAACGCTTCTGGTATTGTTCAAAAGGAAATTACATAGTTTAAATTGTTCAACGGGTAATTGGTCTGCATGCATAAATAATCCCTAGACACATATAGAGAAACAACGGGTGTGTGACAGCCACAAGAAGCACTTCTGGTCTAGTTCAAAAGAAAATTAGGAAGTGGCATTATTCAACGCGTAATTGGACTGGCTGTATAAACAATCTCTAGACACAATAGAGGACTACGGGTGCTTGAAAGCACTTCAAACACTTCTGCTCTAGTTCAAAAGTAAATCACGATGGGACATTCTTCAACGCGCAATTGTAGTGACTGCATAAACACTCCTTAGACACATATAGAGAAACTACGGGTGCACGACAGCCACTAGAAAGGCTTCTGGTATAGTTCAAAAGTAAATTACGAAGTGGCATTCCTCAACGCGCAATTGGAGTGACTACGTGAACAATCCCTAGTCACATAAACTACGGTTGCGTGAGAGCCACTAGAAACGCTTCTGGTTTAGTTCAAAGTTAAATTACGAAGTGGAATTCTTCAACGCGCAATTGGAGTGACTGCGTGAACCATCCCTAGACACATATAGAGAAACTACGGTTGCGTGAGAGCCACTGGAAACGCTTCTGTTCTAGTTCAAAATTAAATTACGAAGTGACGTTGTTTAACGCTAAATTGGACTGACTGTAGAAACAATCCCTAGACACAATAGAGAAACTACGGGTGCACGACAGCCACGAGAAACACTTCTGGTATAGTTCAAAAGTAAATTACGGGGTGGAATTCGTCAACGCGCAATTGGAATGACTACGTGAACAGTCCCTATACCCATATAGAGAAAATACGGTTGCGTGAGAGCCACTAGAAACGTTTCTGGTCTAGTTCAAATTTAAATTACGAAGTGGAATTCTTCAACGCGCAATTGCAGTGAATAAGCGAACAATCCCGATACCCATATAGAGAAAATACGGTTGCGTGAGAGACACAAGAAACGATTCTGGTCTAGTTCAAAAGTAAATTACGAAGTGACATTCTTCAACGCTAAATTAGAATGACTGTATAAACGATCCCTAGACACAATAGAGAAACAAGGGTGCATGACAGCCACTAGAAACGCTTCTGGTATTGTTCATAAGTAAATTACAAAGTGAAATTCTTTAATGGGCAAATGGAATGACTGCGTGAGCCATCCCTAGACACAATAGAGGAACTACGGGTGCGTGAAAGCCACTTCAAACACTTCAGCTCTAGTTCAAAAGTAAATCACGATGTTGCGCAAAAGGACTTATTGCATAAACAATCCTTAGACACATACAGAGAAACTAGGGTTTGCGTGAGAGCCACTAGAAACGCTTCTGGTCTAGTTCAAAAGAAAATTACGAAGTAGAATTCTTGAACGCGCAGTTGGACTGACTTTATAAAGAATTCCTAGACACAATAGAGAAACTACGGTTGCGTGACAGCCACTACAAATGCTTATGGTATTGCTCAAATGTAAATTACGAAGTGAAATTGTTCAACGCGAAATCGGACTGACTGTATAAACAATCCCTAGGCAATAGAGAAACAACGGGTGTGTCACAGCCACTAGAAGCTCTTCTGGTCTAGTTCAAAAGTAAATTAAAAAGTTACCTTTTTCAAAGTGCAGTTGGATTGACTGCATAAACAATCCATAGACACATATACAGAAACTATGGTTGCATGAGAGCCACTAGAAACATTCTGGTCTAGTTGAAAAGTAAATTACGAAGTGACATTCTTCAATGCTAAATTGGACTGACTGTATAAACAATCCCTAGAAACAATAGAGAAACTACGGGTGCGTGACAGCCACTATAAACGCTGAAAAGTAAATACGAAGTGACATTCTTCAACGCTAAATTGGACTGACTGTATAAACAATCCCTAGACACAACAGAGAAACTATGGTTGCGTGAGAGCCACTAGAAACCCTTCTGGTCTAGTTCAAAAGTAAATTACGAAGGGAAATTTTTAAAGCTAAATTGGACTGACTGTATAAACAATCTTTAGACACATAAACTACTGTTGCGTGAGAGCCACTGGAAACGCTTCTGGTCTAGTTCAAAAGTAAACTACGAAGTGACATTCTTCAACGCGAAATTGGACTGGATGTATCAACAATCCCTAGACACATATAGTGAAACTACGGTTGCATGAGAGCCACTGGAAACGTTTCTGGTCTAGTTCAAAAGTAAAATACGAAGTGACATTCTTTAACGCTAAATTGGACTGACTGTATAAACAATCTCTAGACACAATAGAGGAACTACGTGTGCGTGAAAGCCACTTCAAACACTTCTGCACTAGTTCAAATGTAAATCACGATGTGACAATCTTCAACGCGCAATAGGAGTGACTGCATAAACAATCCCTAGACACATATAGAGAAACTACGGTTGCGTGAGAGCCACTAGAATCGCTTCTGGTATAGTTCAAAAGTAAATTACGAAGTGAAATTCTTCAACGCGAAATTGGACTGGATGCATCAACAAACTCTAGACACATATTGTCACGTAGTAGTGACGCTCAAGAAAACAGTCGTAAAACTGTGTACAACGAAACTGGTTGTTTATTGGGCGAACCTGTGCCCACAAAACAAGGTACACTCAAAGCACAACGATAGCGGCGAACACAGTCGGCGATCGTCGAAAATCTGATCAGCGGCGAGACGCATCGGCTTTATACGTGAGTCATTGAAGGTTCCAGATTAATCCAGGTGCCCGCGTGTATTCCAGAAAGTTCTAGACAATTCGCGTCACTCATACAATCAGTTTACATGAGCGTCGGTGACCATAGACGAAGGATAAAGGCATCGATAACGTTCCAGAAGATTCCGATGCAGGCGCGTCCTGCGCCGAGCGATAACATTTAACATTTGTTAGCCGGTGGAAAGCAGCCACTGGTGAAAGATAAACATGTATACATGTCAATATAGTGAAACTACGGTTGCGTGAGAGCCACTGGAAATGCTTCTGGTCTAGTTGAAAAGTAAATTACGAAGTGACATTCTTTAACGCTAATATGGACTGACTGTATAAAAATCCCTAGACACAATAGAGAAACTACGGGTGCACGACAGCCACTAGAAACGCTTCTGGTCTAGTTCAAAAGTAAATTACGAAGTGGAATTCTTCAACGCGCAATTGGAGTGACTGCGTTAACGATCCCTAGACACATATAGAGAAACTATGGTTGCGTGAGAGCCACTGGAAACGCTTCTGGTCTAGTTCAAAAGTAAAATACGAAGTCACATTCTTCAACGCGAAATTGGACTGACTGTATAAACAATCCCTAGACAATAGAGAAACAACGGGTGTGTGACAGCCACTAGAAGCACTTCTGGTCTAGTTCAAAAGTAAATTACAAAGTGACCTTTTTCAAAGTGCAGTTGGATTGACTGCATAAACAATCCATAGACACATATACAGAAACTATGGTTGCGTGAGGGCCACTAGAAACATTCTGGTCTAGTTGAAAAGTAAATTACGAAGTGACATTCTTCAACACTAAATTGGACTGACTGTATAAACAATCCGTAGACAAAATAGAGAAACTACGCATCATAGACACATATACAGAAACTATGGTTGCGTGAGAGCCACTAGAAACATTCTGGTCTAGTTGAAAAGTAAATTACGAAGTTACATTCTTTAACGCTAAATTGGACTGACTGTATAAACAATCCCTTCACACATATAGTGAAACTACGGTTGCGTGAGAGCCACTGGAAACTCTTCTGGTCTAGTTCAAAAGTAAATTACGAAGTGACATTCTTTAACGCTAAATTGGACTGACTGTATAAACAATCCCTAGACACATATAGAGAAACTACGGTCGCGTGAAAACCACTAGAAACACTTCTGGTCTAGTTCAAATATAAATTATGAAGTGACATTCTTCAACGCGAAATTGGACTGGATGCATCAACAATCCCTAGACACATATAGTGAAACTACGGTTGTGTGAGAGCCACCGGAAACGCTTCTGGTCTAGTTCAAAAGTAAATTGCGAAGTGGCATTCTTTGACGCTAAATTGGACTGACTGTATAAACAATCCCTAGACACAATAGAGAAACTACGGGTGCACGACAGCCGCTAGAAAAGCTTCTGGTATAGTTCAGAAGTAAATTACGAAGTGGCATTCTTCAACGCGCAATTGGAGTGACTACGTGAACAATCCCTATACCCATATAGAGAAAATATGGTTGCGTGAGAGCCACTAGAAACGCTTCTGGTCTAGTTCAAAAGTAAATGACGAAGTGAAATTCTTCAACGGGCAAATGGAATGACTGCATGAACAATCCCTAGACAGATAAACTACAGTTGCGTGTAAGCCACTAGAAACGCTTCTGGTCCAGTTCAAAAGTAAATTACGAAGTGACATTCTTCAACGCGAAATTGGACTGACTTTATAAAGAATTCCTAGACACATTAGAGAAACTACGGGTGCGTAACAGCCACTACAAATGCTTCTGGTATTGTTCAAAAGTAAATTACGAAGGGAAATTTTTAAAGCTAAATTGGACTGACTGTATAAACAATCTCTAGACACAATAGAGAAACAACGGGTGCGTGAAAGCCACTTCAAACACTTCTTCTCTAGTTCAAAAGTAAATCACGATGTGACATTTTTCAACGCGCAATTGGACTGACTGTATAAACAATCCCTAGACACATATAGTGAAACTACGGTTGCGTGAGAGCCCCTGGAAACGCTTCTGGTCTAGTTCAAAAGTAAATTACGAAGTGACATTCTTCAACGTGAAATTGGACTAACTGTATAAACAATCCCTAGACACAATAGAGAAACAAGGGTGCATGACAGCCACTAGAAACGCTTCTGGTATTGTTCAAAAGTAAATTACGAAGTGAAATTCTTCAACGGGCAAATGGAATGACTGCGTGAGCCATCCCTAGACACAATAGAGGAACTACGGGTGCGTGAAAGCCACTTCAAACACTTCTGCTCTAGTTCAAAAGTAAATCACGATGTGACATTCTTCAATGCGCAAAAGGACTTATTGCATAAACAATCCTTAGACACATACAGAGAAACTAGGGTTTGCGTGAGAGCCACTAGAAACGCTTCTGGTCTAGTTCAAAAGAAAATTACGAAGTAGAACTCTTGAACGCGCAGTTGGACTGACTTTATAAAGAATTCCTAGACACAATAGAGAAACTACGGGTGCGTGACAGCCACTACAAATGCTTCTGCTATTGCTCAAATGTAAATTACGAAGTGAAATTGTTCAACGCGAAATTGGACTGACTGTATAAACAATCCCTAGGCAATAGAGAAACAACGGGTGTGTCACAGCCACTAGAAGCACTTCTGGTCTAGTTCAAAAAAA